>NW_015160464.1:10608-12785 GCF_001447785.1 Gekko japonicus
AACCGGTTCCTCTGAAGGTCCAACAACAGGGCATGGAGGCCGAGGCCTTCATAAGAGCATCAGAAGAGCCCTGCTGGATCAGACCAGTGGTCCATCTAGTCCAGCATCCTGGCTCACACAGGGGCCAGCCAGTTCCTCTGGAGGGCTAACCACAGGGCATAGAGGTTGAGGCCTTCCTAAGAACATCAGAAGAGCCCTGCTGGATCAGACCAGTGATCCATCTAGTCCAGCATCCTGGCTCACGCAGGGGCCAGCCCGTTTCTTTGGAGGGCCAACAACAGGGCATAGAGGCTGAAGCCTTCATAAGAACACCAGAAGAACCCTGCTGGATCAGACCAGTGAGGGTCCATCTAGTCCACCATCCTGTCTCATGTAGTGGCCAACCTGTTCCTCTGGGGGTCCAACAACAGGGCTTAAAGTCTGTCACCTATACCTCCAGCATCTCCCTTCAAACTTTATCCTGTCATGCATGGTTTTTCTCATACAGATGGTGGATGTTTTGGAGGTCATTCATTCGTTGGGTTGCTATAATTTGGACCAGACTTGATGGAACTTCACACACACAAATATTTAGGACAAGGGCATGTTATCCAAGAGCCAGTTTGGTGTCGTGGTTAGGAGCCCGGACTCAAATGTGGGAGAACCTGGGTTTGATTCCCCACGCCTCCACATGCAGCTGCTGGGTCAGTCACAAGTTGTTTCACAGCTGTTATTTCATGAACAGTTCTCGAAAGAGCTCTCTTAACCCCATCTACCTCACAGGGTGTCTGTTGTGGGGAGGGGAAGGGAAATGAGTTTGTAAGCCACTGTGAGACACCTTTTGGTGGTGAAAGGTGGGGTATAAAGCCAATCTCCTCCTCCTCCTCCTCCTCTTCTTCTTCATACAAGGCTGTTTCCGATCCCCAAATTTTTGAGGCAAAAAGTAACCCATGCAACCAAATCACAGGAAAGGAAAATGGAGCTCTGAAGCGTGTCAGGTGCTGCCAGATCTGCAAATAAGATTATTCCCATTTTGTCCTTCTCCTTCCCCTTTTGAACGCAGTTTGTCCGGCTGCCCTCGTGCCAAGAAAAGCGGGATCAAGATCACTCCCACAAAGGATGACAAAGAGGACCCGGAACTGATGAAGTAAGTGGGCCGAATATTTCCGAGCAGGTCTTTTAAACTAAGGTACGACATACTTTTTAGCTGGGCCTGTGGTCGTCGAAGGAAGTCTGAGTCCGGGAGCGCCTTAAAGACCCACAAATGACGTCTGAAGTATAAGCTTTCCTGAGTCAAAGCTCACTTCATCAGATACGAAGGGGGTGGACACCCATCAGCCCTTATATCCAGGTAAGAAAGCATGATGGGTGTTACAAAGAAGGGACAGTTGGAGTCAGGATGCAGAGGTACTTAAACATTGATGTATGGCATGTTGGGCTTGACCGATGTGTGCCGTGTTTCTTATACAGTTTCAGTAAGCTAAATGCAGTAGCATAAACCACAGTCCCTAAGAACTTACCTAAGTAATATGTTGTCGAAGGCTTTCACGGCCGGAGTTCATTAGCTGTTGCAGATTTTCCGGGTCGTGTGACCGTGGTCTTGGCATTGTGGGACCTGACGTTTCGCCAGTAGCTGTGACTGGCATCCTCAGAGGTATAACAAAGAAAGATGGAGTACTCTCTGTGTCCAGGAAAGCTCCTCCATTAGCATGTCCACAATACAAGATATTGACTCAGCCCTACCCAGCTTCCTGAGTAGATATAAATTACCTGCCTGCCGTTTTTCTTCTCACCTTGACACAGAGAGTCCTCCATCTTTCTGTGTGATACCTCTGAGGATGCCAGTCGCAGCAACTGGTAAAACGTCAGGTCCTACGATGCCCAATACCACGGCTACGCAGCCCGGAAAATCTACAACAACTAATTATCTAAGTAACTTTGGCGCTTCCACACATGCTACATAATGCCGTTTCAATCTACTTCGGCAACCATTTGCAAGTGGATTTTGCCATTTCACACAGTAAAATCCAGTTGCAAAGTGCACTTGAAGGTGGATTGAAAGTGTGTGATTTAGTGTGTGCAAGAGCCCCTCTGTAGATCCTTTAGTCCAGTGCCACTCTATTGCCTGCATCTTACAGCTCTCTGGAAGAATTCAGTTTTGCATAGTTTGACTTACTTGGTTTGACTGACCTCTTTAG
>NW_015160465.1:0-344 GCF_001447785.1 Gekko japonicus
TTTGCTCCATAGCTCAGTGACAGCACCCAGATGGGTTCACCCTTGAGAAGTAGTTTGGTGTAGTGGTTAGGAGCACGGACCCTAATCTGGGAGAACCAGGTTTGATTCTCCACTCCTCCACTTGCAGCTGCTGGATGACCTTGGGCAAGCCATAGTTCTGTCAGAGCGGTCCTTGAAAGGGCAGTTCTGGAAAGAGCTCTCTCAGCCCCACCTACCTCACAGGGTGCCTGTTGTGGGGAGGGGAAGGGGAAGGGATTGTAAGTCACTCTGAGACTCCTTCGGATACTTTTCTGTTCTTCTTAAGACAGAGGGCTGGATTAGGGATGCCAGCTCTGGGTTGGGAA
>NW_015160465.1:802-12116 GCF_001447785.1 Gekko japonicus
GGGGGGAATGAGCAGATCTGTCCTCACAGAGGAGGGAGAGCTTGTACCAGAATAAAACTTGGTCTAAAAAGGTGCCACTGGACTGTTTGGGGCTGGGGGGCTCTGCAACTTACCTGGCTGCTTCTTGCTTTGACTGAGGGCTGCATGGAGCAGGGGGTGGGGCTTGTTGCATGTGCCCACCCCCTGGGCTCTTTACTGCCGGAGCTCCACTCCTGTGCGCTCCTGCAGGAAATGACCCCTGGTGAGGGATATGATGGGCGAAAGAGAGTCTTCTGGTTCGTGTCTGAGTTTCTCTACAGAGATGGTCCTTAGAGTGCCATGGATGTGTGTGGGAGGGAATGACCATGGTAGATTGCCACATGTGAAGCAAAGCGGAAATGGATTTGCCCCCTGTACCCAATTTTCCATTTGGCTCCCAACGATTTCTTCAGGACCCATCAACATTTGATAGCGTGTGACAGATGGCATGTAGAAATAGCCAGCATCAGGGCTGCTTCTGATGGCTGAAATGTAATGTGGTGTTAAATGTTCTCCGGACTTTATTAATTTGCTCAGAAAACATCAGCAAGGCTAGATTTTTTTTAAAAAAGAAATAGTTTCAATTCCATTTTTCCTCTGCAGTTTCCATCGGCTGTAAATTGCAGATTGGCAACAACTGGAGACCCACTGCTAAATCTGGCTTCCTAAAGGCGAAACTATGTTACATTTTGTGGCTAATTGTGCTGGGGTTCTCCAGGCCCAACATGCTTTCCCTGAAATCACACAGCTGCTGTGGGCAAAGGCATTTTGAAAGTCCACAGGAACCCAATTCTGCTTGGCACTGCTTCTAGTTTCCCTTCCGTGACATTTTCCAGAGCCTGAACAGCCCCAGCAGGGAGTGATTTGCGTAACTTTGGTGGAGCTGCTTGTAGAGTATTCCGAGCGCCCTGCAGCTCCAAAGCTATGCAAATAACTTCCATCTGGGGCCATTTTGGCTTGGGGAAACACTGGAGAGGGGAAGGTGGGAGTCATTTCTCTCACACTGCACTTCCAAGTAGAAATGTGCTCCTGTTGATTAAAAAAACAAAACACAGAGATTTCCCCACAGCTGCTGTGTGTGACTGCAGAGAAAGCATGTTGGACCCAGGGAAGCCCAACCAACTTGCCTTCCCACCAATATAGCATGTATTTTTGCCCTAAGTGCATGCCCACGTGTGTGATCGACATGCAGGTGTGACTCAGTATACATTTTTTTCCTTACACCCATGTAGGTTAAATGATGTACTGAAGTGGTTTCCAGTAGTAGAAGAACACTTTCTGCAAGGTCCCAGCTTCCATGAATGATATCAGAAGGACCTACGGTGGAGAGATCAGACAGCCTTTGCCCACTTAGTGTACACTGAGGATATGAACTGGTATTCCAAGGGTTCGGTTCAGACTCCAGGGGATTCCCGTGTTGCCCCCATAATAATGTGTGACCTTCCGAAAGCAATTCATACATTCAGCAGAATAAGCTGGCAAAACTTCCGTGAACTACTGCAGACTGTTGGTATGCATGTGTGAATGGTTCTGGCATGGGGAAAAAATACATTGCCTCCTGTGATGAACTGTGCTGTAAAAGCTCATGGGTGCTGTGTAATCATGTGAAGGACTGTGAAGGGTTAATGCAGGGCTGTAGCTAGCAGTGGGGTGTTGGGGGTGATGCCCCCTCAATCTGCAATGCCCCCACTCCACAGGGGCTTGGCTCTCTTGCCAATGGGCTGCACCGGGGACCTTCATTGGGCATGTGACTCTGGGCTGCTCAAGCAGATAGCCAGCGGCAGCAGTGGCATGCAGCTCAGGGTCGAGGCGGTGTGGCACTCCGCCTGTCCACTGAGCATGGCAGCACCTGGCTGGAGGCATGCAAGGCTGAAGCAGGAGCTGCGTGGCAGGAACAGTGGCTCCCTTCCAGGGTGGCTTCCAGGGCCACTCCAGGACTTTGGAGTGCTGCCTGGGCAGGGGGCTGGCTGGCAATCTGCTCTGCTCTGGAGAAGGAGGTTCCTCCACATGTGCTCAGCAGCAGTGGGGCCAGAGAGGAGCCAGCCCATGGTGCACCAGCTGGCACAAGCCTGAAGCTTGGGTAAGGAGCTACTTCGTCCTCCCCATTAATTACATTTAATTTAATTAGTGTGCCCTGGCACACACACACATGCACAAAATTCCTGGCTACGCCCCTAGGTTAATGCCTCACAGAGCCAGAAAGCCTTGAGTGACAGGCTGCTCAACGGGATTTGATTGGTTAGCACCAGTTTAGCAGAAAGACTTGGGCATTGACTGCTGAAGAGAGCACAGTTTATCTCTGAGAACTGGAACAGTTTAGCCCTGACTGAAGAGTGTGAGTACTGACTGAGAATAGTTTAACACTGACTGAGGACTGGGAAGGTTGGCAAGGAGGAGTGGGAGGATTGGTGAAGACCCCCCCCCCCAATTTGGGCCAGAAAAAAATGATAGTTCTTCTAGTTAGAGAAGTGATTTCCTGCCCAGTTGGAAAAGGAGATAGCACAAAGAAAGGATTGCTCTCTGGTGTGTTTAGATAAGGAATTTGGGTACTTGATAGCATATCCCTGCCTTCTGAAAACTGACGAGTCAGTTAAACTCAAGAAAGTGAACTGGAGTGTTTAGAAAACACTGAAACCAAAGCCTCTCATCTCTAAGATTCCAAGATTTTGTGAAAAGCTTAAGAACTCTCACTTTCTGGAAAGTTAGGAACTGGAGTTTGTGATTATAATAAGTCACCTGAGAGTTCTATTTGATTCACCTCAGACATATCACCCCTGATTTCACCTAACCTTTCCCCCTCTATGTTGAATACAATAGCTTGTTTATTTTTGAATGTTCTAAAGCCTCTTGTGTGGCATTTTCAGAAATTTAAGTTGAAGAGGTGATTGTGTCTCTTCCCTCAAGTTCCCATGCCGATCCAGCAGCACAATACAATTAAGTGACAGGGTGGGACAGACATAGATCTTCAGAAAAGAAGAAAATAGAAAAAGGGACTGCTCAGCCAGAAAGGAAGGGGGGGAAAACAGAGGGGAAACCCTGCATCTGAATGAGGGAACAAGGCTAGGTTGTCATACTTCCACATATCAAACTAGGTAGGATGTGACTCTGACCTGGATGGTCCAGGCTAGCCTAATTTTATGTGATCTTGGAATCTAAGAAAGGTCAGCCGTGGTCACTACTTGGATGGGAGGCCACCAAGAAAGTCCAAGGCCACTACACAGAGGCAGGCAATGACTAACTATATCTGTCCATGTCTTGCCCTGAACATCCTATGGGGTTTCCATAAATTGGCTGTGACTCGACAGAGCTTTCCACTATCACTAGTCTGATCTGAGGCAAGTTAGATACAAAGGAGGTGGACTCCCTGCCTGTTTCACTCATACAGAAAAAAATTCCCATGGACTGTTTAAAAGAAAGTTCTTGAGTGGGTATTTTTCCTTCAGATTATAATGAGGTATAATATGACAAAATGTGAAGTCTAAGGTGGTGAAATAAGCTAAAAGCCCAAAACATGTATGCTTTTTCTTCCACCTTTCTTCGTACTTCATAATAATAATATATTGATGGTTTGGTTTGCTGGTAAGGTAAGACTTTGATCTATAATACCTTTCTATGCGTTCCTTCTTCTTCCCATACTGGTATTCGCAATAAGGCTGCCAAGTGGGGGCGGGTGGCAGGTAAACCCCCGCTTTGGAGGCCCGATTTCTGCCGCCGTAGAATCGGGCCCCGGTGGGAACTCCGCCCCCCAAAGCGCAGTGTGGCTGAGTCACCGGAGGTGACACAACCACGTCTATCACATTGGGGGCGTGGCCCCGATCGTTGGAGGGAAAACGCTATGGTTTTCCCTCTGACGATCAGGGCCATGCCCTCAACGTGATCGATGCCGTGCATCACTTCCGGCGATGTTCTGGCAGCGCGCGCGCATGACGAGGGACGGCTCCCGGAGCGCGCCGAGGCTCCCCCGCTGGTGAGTAAAATTCACTTGGCAACCCTAATTCGTAGATCTCACAGTTCTTTATGACTCAGCAAAGCTCTTTGATTCCATTTAACTTTCCCCTGCCTCCTGTAGCTTCCCAAGAACCTCTCTCTTCATCCTCCAGAAGACTGTCTCTCCTCCTTATCAATCCCAACATGTTAACTGTTCTTATGGGTTCAATGAGAGATAGAGGGTGAGGCATTGGAAAGAATAAACACACACACAACCATTATTTCTGGTAGAAGATGGCCACAACTTACTTTTATTAATACAAAGTAGCAATGGCGCAGCATAGGGTTGGATCCAAGCATTAGGCAACCACACCTGATGGCTGATGAACTACAACCTCAGCCTGCCTGCAGGGGGTCAACTGGGGAGTGACAAGATACTGGGACACATGTGGGTGCTGGCCTCTACGTGGCCACCTGGGCATGCGGCTGAGTGGCTCTACACCCCAAGGTTTAAGTGCATGGACTCTAATCTGGGAGAACCGGGTTTATGTCAGCAAGCTGCCATTCTGTTTTCTGTGACCTCTGTGTACATATCCTTTCCCTGATACACCCGGCTTGGTTTCTATCATCCTGCTCCTGCTTTGGAATGCGTAAGATAACTGCTGGAGGTTGTGTGGGGGAGAAGATGCTGTAATGCTTGCCTATTGATTTTCCCATGAGTACTGCCACCTGTGTTTTGTCTGATGCCCTGCCTGGTTCCCACGTACTGGGCGCGCAACCGTTTCATTAGCCCGCCAGCGGGAAAGCAATTCATTGGATCTGTATCTATTTGAAGTTCCTTTATTATGCTTGACCTAACTGTGTATCCCCAGTTCTAACAATATGTTGGATCCCCAAGCATCGAGAATAAATCCACGTTTTCAAGAAAAGCAAAATTTATTTCAAAGCGTTGAAGACATACTCAAACACGTTCTTTGTTAGAACTGGGGATACACAGTTAGGGCGAGCATAATAAAGGAAATTCAAACAGATACAGATCCAATGAATAACTTTCCCGCTGGCGGGCAAATGAAACGGTTGCGCGCCCAGTCCATGGGAACCAGGCAGAACATCAGACAAAACACAGGTGCAGTACTCATGAGAAAAGCAATAGGCAAGCATTACAGCATCTTCTCCCCCACACAACCTCCAGCAGTTATCTTGTGCATTCCAACGCAGGAGCAGGATGATAGAAAACAAGCCGGGTGCAACAGGGAAAGGATATGTACACAGAGGTCACAGAAAACAGAATGGCAGCTTGCTGACATACTGCCCCCCTTAAAATACACTTACAACACACCTCCCGGGCTGGGCGGGAGATCTCCCGGGCTGGGCGGGAGACCTCCCGGTTTGTCCGGGAACCTCTTGTGGAAACTACGGATCAGGTAAGGGGCCCGAATATCCCCTTCTTCCACCCATTCGCGGTGCTGGGGACCGAAATCAACCCATTCGATAAGGTACCAGAGTTTACCACGTTTCAATTTACAATCAAGGATATCAGCGATCTCAAAATGTTCATCCCCTTCCAAAATGACAGGTGGAGGAGGAGTAACTGCTGGTCTCCAGGGAGACGGGCCAGGATCCTTCTTCAACAGGCTCATGTGAAAAACAGAATGCAGAGCACGTAAATTCTTAGGCAAAACAACATCAACCGCCACATCATTTATGACTTTACGCACTTTGAATGGACCAATGAACTTCCACCCCAATTTCCTGCTAGGTCGCAGCATCTTAATGTTCTTGGTCGAGACATACACAAGATCCCCAGGTTTCAGATCAAACCCCACCACCCTACCCTTGTCTGCCTGGGTCTTGTAAGCAGCCTTGGCTGCGTCAAGTGTTTGGCATAGCAGCGGCCATGCTTTTTGCAAGGACATACACCATGTATCAGCATCCCCCACAGGACGTTGGCCCATCCCCTCCAGGAAAGGGAGGGGGGGCTGTCGTAACCAGAGACAGCTTTATAAGGAGACATGCCCGTGGAGCTATGGACAGTATTGTTATAACAATATTCAGCAAGAGGCAACAATTCACACCAATCATTCTGTTGATAATTAGTAAAACAACGAAGATATTGCTCCAGGGTCTGATTAACTCGTTCTGTTTGTCCGTCAGTCTCAGGATGATACGCGCTGCTGAGCCCTTGTTCCACCCCTAAAATGGAAAGAAGTTCCCTCCAAAACTTAGAAACAAATTGGGTCCCCCTGTCAGAAATTAATTTAGCAGGTAATTGATGAATTTTCACCACGTGAGACATAAACGATTTCGCCAACCTCTGAGCTGTAGGCAAGGAAGGAAAAGGCACAAAATGAGCTTGCTTAGAAAATAAATCAACAACCACCCAAATAACAGTGTTCCCTTTGCTCGCAGGGAGGTCAGTAATAAAGTCCATGGACACCACTTCCCACGGTCTCGATGGGGTAGGGAGTGGCTGCAGAAGACCAGGAGGCTTGCCCACTCTGGGTTTAGTCAAGGCACAGGTTTGGCAGGACCGAACAAAAGTCAAGAGGTCTTTGCGCATCTGTGGCCACCAGAACTGTCTGCGGATGAGTTGCAGAGATTTAACAAAACTCCAATGCCCTGCCAGTTTCGAACCGTGAGCAGACTCCATCACCTCCCTCCTCATTGAAATAGGCACATACAGTTTGTCTCCAGAATAAATCAGACCTTCAGGGCTACGGACACAATCTGGCAACGCTTTCAGGGAGGCATCATCATCAGCAGTAAAAGCAGACATATATTTCTGGACCCAGCCCCCCCCCCCCCAGGGAAAAGGGAAGGCGAAGTTTCATCAGAGCGCGGAATCGAGCGCGCTTGCGCACGGGTGACCACAGCCCCCCCCAGGTGGGAGGGGGAAAAAACAGAGTCCATGATGATTTCACGCTGACTGTCATGTTGTGGGAGGCGTGAGAGCGCGTCAGCCAGGGAATTAGCCGTCCCAGGGAAATGACGAAGAGTGAATCGAAACTTAGCAAAGAAGTCCGCCCAACGAAGTTGTTTAGCGTTGAGAGAACGGGGGGATTTCAGCATTTCCAGATTTTTATGGTCAGTCCAGACTTCAAATGGCAGTTGCGCCCCCTCCAACCACTGCCTCCAAGTGGAGAGAGCCAGCCGGATCGCTGATGCCTCCTTCTCCCAAATCCCCCAGTTTCGTTCAGCGTCAGAAAACTTTTTAGACACAAATGCGAGGGGGTGTAAACGACCATCTTCCCCTTCTTGCAAAATAGCGGCCCCCATTGCCACATCCGAGGCATCAGTTTGGACAATGAATTTTTTAGTTTCATCAGGGCGCGCCAGCACTGGCTCAGAGGTGAACATCAGTTTAAGTTTCTCAAAAGCCTCTGCGCAAGCAGGGGACCATTTAAGCGGGGCGCCTGGTTTCGTAGCATCAAAACCCTTCCCCTTGGTCTTTAGCAAATCAGTCAGAGGAAGGGCAATTTGAGCGAAATTCTGGATGAAATTTCTATAAAAATTGGCGAATCCGAGGAACATTTGCAATTGTTTGCGGGTCCTGGGGGGTTCCCAGTCAAGTACAGCCTGTATTTTAGCAGGGTCCATTTCCACCTTCCCCCCAGAGATGCGATAACCCAAAAAGTCAATGCATGTCTTGTGGAATTCACATTTTGACAGCTTTGCAAACAGGTGGTGTTCATAAAGTCGCTTAAGGACCTGGCGCACCAATTTAATATGCGACGGGAGGTCCTGAGAGTACAGCAACACGTCATCAAGGTAAAGGACCACTCCTTTGAACAAGAACTCATGTAGGACCTCATTGATTAGGTTCATGAAGACCCCCGGAGCCCCTTGAAGCCCGAAGGGCATAACGAGGTACTCAAACTGCCCCAAAGGGGTATTAAATGCAGTCTTACTTTCATCCCCCTCCCGAATGCGCACACGGAAATATGCATCTCGGAGGTCAAGTTTCGAGAAGATTTTGCCCTTGGTGGCCTCAGCTACCAAGTCCTTGATTAGCGGGAGGGGGTAGGCATTGGACAAAGAAACAGCGTTCAGACCCCTATAATCAGTGCACAATCTAAGCCCCCCGTCTTTCTTCTTTCGGAAAAGTACAGGCGCGGCGAAAGGGGAGGAAGCCGGGCGAATGAAACCCCGGGCTAGATTTTTATCAATAAAGTTCCGCAGTTCAACTTTCTCAGCCGGCCCCATCGCATAGATTTTACCTTTAGGTAATTTACAGTCAGGCAAAAGTTCAATAGCACAGTCAGTAGAGCGATGGGGGGGCAATTCGTTAGCTTCATCTTCGCCAAACACTTTCGCCAAGTCTCTATACTCTCGAGGCAAAGAAGCTAACTCTTCCGGCTGCAAAGCGCCGCAGGGGAACTGTGCGGTCGGCTGGTCCCCCCACGAGTCCAACCAGCAGTGATCTACACATTTAGCCGACACAAATTTGACAACCCCTTCTTCCCACAAGATGTAAGGGTCATGGGTAAACAACCAGGGACTCCCCAGTACTAAGTCAAACTGCGATTTAGGGGTAACAATGAAGGATCTGGATTCCCAATGATCGCCAGCCCCCAACCGCAAAGCCATAGTCTCGTGTGTACAAGGTTCCATGGGTGCCCCATCCATTTGGGTAAAAATGATGGGAGACTTCAAGGGGACTATCCCCGCTTCCAGTGCCAATAACACTCTAGGGCTGATGAGATCCCTCCCACACCCAGAATCAATCAACGCTCTCACCCTAACGTGGGTCCCCAGGAGCGGATTCATTAACGAGACAGTCACGAAAAACAGGGAAGGGGTTTCTCTCACCACCTTGGGCGCAGAGCTAGAATGGCCGTGTCGTTTTGCGCCTCTCACAACAGGCCGTTGTCGTTTTCCGCCGTTTCAGCCACCACCTCCTCTTCTGACTCGGCAGCAGACGGTTCGATTCCCTCCAGGCCTTGGGCCGCCTGCAGAGCTTTGGAGAAACGCGGTTTAGCCATCCCCTTCTTCCCCGTCAGCGGTGTCTTCGGGCTTGGAGTAGGCGGCTTGTCTTTTACCTGACGGCTGCCACAATCCACAGCGAAATGCCCCTTCTCCCCGCACTTGAGACAGAGCCCCATCTTCATACGTAGTTCTCGTGCCGATTCCGACAGGCGTTGAGTCTTGGGTCTGGAGGCACTGGCAGCGGCGGGTCTGTTGGTCGTAGCAGCCAAGTCGAGTTTGATGGTGGTGAGCCGATCCTCTGCATTTTCAGCTTCCTGGGTCCAGGCCATCAGGGAGACAGGATTGACAGTCTTCAGAACCGTTTCTCGGATGTCTGCGTTGAGTCCCAATCGATACATCTCAGCCAATATATGATCAGGGTAGTCTCGGAGCTTTGCTGCCTGCTTGTGGAATTCCAGTGTGTACTCGCGAACCGACTTCTTATTCTGGCGGTAGGTGCGGAGAAACGCTTTAGCTCTTTGGCTCGCGTTGACATCTTCAAACCTCGCCCGCAGCGCCCACATGAATGCTCGCAAATTCAAAAGTTCCGGACCGCGGTCATTGTGCAGTCCAACATACCATGTGGCGGCGTCTCCTTTTAGTCTTGCCGAGATGACATCAATAAGACCAGCTTCATTTCGGAACAGGTGTCGGCTCTCTTCTACGAATTTATGCACTCTCACCGTGAAGAAAGCGAGTTCATCTGGGTTGCCGTCAAAGGTAGCCTCCAGTAGATCTTTGGGTCTGGGCCATGGAGGCCGTACCAACGGTCCCAGCTGACCCGGAACTCCCCTGAGAGGGAGACCCGGACCAACCGGTGGCCCCGCTGGCATTGGCCTCATCGGTGGCGGCAGACCCGGCACCGGCGGACCCCCCGGCATCGGCTGTTGCACAGGCCCTTGCTGAGGCGGTCCCGCCGGCGGCTGGACAGGCACCTGCGGCGCGGGAACTCCCGGTACTTGCAGCGGAGGTCCCGTCGGCGGCTGAGCAGGCACCTGCGGTGCGGGAACTCCCGGTGCAGGGACAACTTGTTGCTGCGCGGCGTGTGCGTCAAGGAAATTAGCCATTCTAACGTCCATCATTCCCGGCAGAGCTTCCATTACATCCTGGAATGTCCTCAACAAGTCCCTCACCGAGTATTCCAGTTCTGCCAGTCGTTCCCCGGTGGTTTCCTCCGGGATGGGGTCCCGAGGTCGATAGTCCGGGGGTGGGTCATAGTCCTCTTCCGTTTGGAAGGCTCCGGTGCCCTCCTCATCCTCTGCGTGGCCTCGCGGCCCCGATGGCTCGAACATCCACTCCTCGAGGTCTTGCTTGGAACTCCCCTTCTCCGAGGTAGTCCCCGGCTCCGGGAACAATCCCTTGTCAAACAGACTCTCACGTAATCCGCTCCCCCGACGGGAGTACACCTCTCGGGTGCCCTGAGTGTTGTACATAGTCCAGTCATCCTGCTGTTGAGTCTTCCGCGGACCCCAGTGCGAAGGGGTCGGAGGCGGCCAAGACAGATGTGCAGGCAGGCGGGGAATCGTTCCCCCCACGGCACCCTCCACCGAGGCTGCAGTCGTGAACACCAAAGGAGCGGAGGTATGTGGGACCGATCCTGAGTCCCCCTCCGTGTTAAGTAGGTTTCCCTCAGTTCCGCTCATGATCTTGCCAGATTCGGAACGTCAGAGCTGTTCTCCCAAGAGCAGTTCTCTCAGAGCTCTCTCAGCCCCACCTACCTCACAGGGTGTCTGTTGTGGGGAGGGGAAGGGAAAGGAGTTTGTAAGCCACTCTGAGACTCCGAGTGAAGGGTGGGGTATAAATCCAATCTCCTCCTCCTTCTCCTTCTTCTTTGTGAAGCGAACATGCAGGCATGGCCTCCCCCCGAAAGGATCCATCCCAATTGTCAAACCACCAAGCCGTGACAGTAAATAGCAAATTAAAACAAAAGTATACATCATGTAAGAGCAACATACAAGGGTGGGGCAGGCTGGTAAACTGGCTCCTTCTTCTTTGTGAAGCGAACATGCAGGCATGGCCTCCCCCCGAAAGGATCCATCCCAATTGTCAAACCACCAAGCCGTGACAGTAAATAGCAAATTAAAACAAAAGTATACATCATGTAAGAGCAACATACAAGGGTGGGGCAGGCTGGTAAACTGGCATGTCGAGGAACACTGAGGCCAAATCCTCATGTGAGGCCCATTTAAAGAGTCCCCCTGCCTATCCCCATCCATACCTATGCAACGACTCATGGCCTGACACAGCACACAACCAGAGAATGGACCCTGCCCCCAACTCACTTTTGCCAGAGGGCACCATGTGGCTGGGCCTACCTCCTTCCATCCTCCTCCACCTCCTGCACCACAAACGATGGCAGAAGGTGAGTCTTGCCTGTGCTACAGCTACTACAAGTTATTTGCCT
>NW_015160466.1:0-1803 GCF_001447785.1 Gekko japonicus
TTTCTACAAAATGACCCCTGCCTGTACCTTAGCAGAATGACTTAAAGAATCAAACAGATGATACCAACAATATCTTTGACAGCATATCTCAAGACCAGAAATAATGTACTCATTGGCATGACTCGTATATATGTCTAAATATTTAGGGGGTCTTTTATTTTTTTCTGAATATTAATCCTATGCTTAAAGACAAGCCAAAGAAACCCTAGAGAAATCACAGATTACTTCTCACTCATATAACATGATTTACTACAGCTGTAATTTTTAGACCCCAGTTTTCTGCTGAAACACTTTGGACAACAGCAAAAGCAGCCCTATAATTTTGCTGAGTAAGTAGCTTTAGCCGCTGAGGAACAGCATTTAATTTAACAAATTCAAGGAGCAAAAAAGTCAAAATCGGCATCATCTTTAGGCATGAGCAAAAGACTTAACTGAATGCATGTAATCCATAGGAGAATGAATTTCAAACATTTAATTAGCATAGAAACAGGCAATGCTATTCAGTAGGTTATGAGGAAATCAAATAGTCATCGCTGGCAGCCACTCTTTTAAAACCAGAATTGGAGCACAACCCCCCAAGGGCTGTTTCCACCAATTTTCCAATAAATCATGTAATGACTTTTAGAAAAGACAGTTATTTAATTCTTGAATTAGAGCTACAGGACCATAACCAAAGACTGACAGCCCTCTTATGCCACCATACTTTCATATGATCCTTTTTGTAAAGTAGCTAGCTGGGAAATGATGCATTAATTAGGTAGATGGGGATAGAAGAGAGATTGAAATAAAATGCAGATGGCTGACCTTGTGTGCAGAGATCAAAGTTCACCATAGTGGCATATTTTGTTTACAAGCCTGCATCTCCTCTCTGTTCCATCCCATTCAGCATTTAAGGCACATTTTATTCCAGTTACAGACTGAAGCTGCTGTTAGAGATGTAAGTTCAAACTTCTTGAATATTAAGAGCTCACCGTCTGTTCCATCCCATTCAGCATTTAAGGCACATTTTATTCCAGTTACAGACTGAAGCTGCTGTTAGAGATGTAAGTTCAAACTTCTTGAATATTAAGAGCTCACCAGGTGCTCATTGTTCATGTTTACCTAAAATTTCTTATGGGGGAAAAAAACTTTGCATTTTAGCAGAACCAGAAATGGCAGACATTTTCTACCAATGTTTAGTAATGGCTGAGGTAGAAACTTCCTCCAAGCAATTGTCAAAGGCCTACATTGGGTCAGGTTGGTGAGGATTTCCAGACACGTGTCACTTTGCAGAATATTATGGATTTTCTCTTTATTTTAGCATTGCGTTAAGCTCTGGCCTTTCATTCACTGCACCATCAGGCCAGAACTTTATAGCCAACTGACACTGTTTCATGCTGTACCCATTGTTTTAATTGTTATAATGTTTTATCGTGTTTTAAACTGAAATTGTATTTATTATAATGATGTTACCCGCCCTGAACCCATCCATGGGATGGGCGGGATATAAATGCAAATTAAAAACTGATGCCAAAAATCATTGGGGGGGGTTAAATTCCCCCCCAGCCTTTTGAGAAGTGGGGGGGGGTCAGGGGGTCCGGCTTACTATGCAATCCTAGGCCAGCCTTAAGTGAAGAAATATCTACAGGAAATAGGAAATCTTTTTAAAAAAAAATGCAATGGGGGTAACCCCCCTGTAACCATGTGTGCCTGTAACTGCATTGTCTGTACTGTGCTGATGCTATGTCTGCCAATTGTCTGTACTTCTGTGCATTTGGGATGAGGGATTGCTTTGTGGTTGTATGGCTTGCTTGCATCTCATGC
>NW_015160466.1:6953-11622 GCF_001447785.1 Gekko japonicus
GAGAATCCATTCTGCCATAGAAAATTTTAGTCTGGATCCTACATGCAGGCACTCAATATATTATTTTTACTGGCATAAGAGTTGCAAGTTATTCCATTGTGTATGTGAAGGTATAAAAGGTTTCACTTGCTTGAAAGCTAGTTGAATCCGACTCTAGGGGGTGGTGCTCATCTCTGTTTCCAAGACGAAGAGCCAGCACTGTCCAAAGACTTCTCTGTGGTCATGTGGCCAGCATGATTAAACACCGAGGTGGATGGAACACTATTACCCACCAAAGTGGTACCTATTTATCTACTTGCAATTTCTTGGTTTCAAACTGCTAGGTTGGCAGGAACTGGGGCCAGAGACGGAAGCTCACTCTGTCATGCGGCACTAGGGTCTCAAACTGCCGAGCTACCAACCTTCCGGTCTGCAACTCATCGTCTTAACCTCTGAGCCACTGCAGCCCTATGTGAAGGTATACTGCACAGTATTTGTACACTATGTCAAATGTGAAGGTGGTGGGGATGGGTGGGGCATGGTCCTACAGTCCAAACACATATCCATCTGATCCAAATTTTGAGCGTGTCAGTGAGCCTATACTCTCTACACACAAATACAAAATGGACAACCTACATGAGAGGATGGTGAGACAAATGAAGCATTAATTTCCCCATAATTCCTTTTTAAATATCATGAATATTACAATTAAATACATTTTTATAAAATGAGATAAAATCATGTTGGTCCCTCTATAACATCACTGAATAAGAGACAGGCTGTTTAAACAAAGTGCTCCATCAAATGCTGTTGCTATGAGGATTTTACAGAATTTGGTTTTTAAAAAAATTATATCCAGGTAATTGCACATGGAAAAAATAAAGGTGGGGGAGGATCAAAGAAGAGAGTAATGGTGATTATATCATGCAACGTAAGAGAACAAATAAATGGTTGGTGATCTCATAAATCAAACCCTGTTGGCTTTTGTTCTCATTTTGTGGGGTGGGGGGGGGGGAGAGATGATGGTACCAGCAGTTTATAGAGATACAATACAAACTGATGGCATAACAGCCCTCTTCTCTGACATGGTGAAAAACATAGAAGTAACATTAGAACCAATGTTGCTCTTAGAAAAGCAAGTCTGGAAATAGGGGTGCTATTATCTATATCATGCACCAACTGGCCCCCTATCTTGGGCATGATGATCTTGCCATGGAGATCCTTGTCATTGTAACCTCAAGGCTAGATTGTTGTAATACATTATACATGGGACTGCCATGGAAAACTGTTCAGAAATTTCAGCCAGTACAGAATGCTGTTACTAGATTATTGATTGGTTGTGCTTTGGCAGCTTCAGTGCTACCTATTTGCTTCCAGACCAAATTCAAAGTTCTTTAGACCCATATTTCTCATGGACTGCCTTTCCCATATGATCCCATGCACCAAATAAGGACATCAGGCACTGTTCTTTTGGCCATCCGCTCGGTTCAAGAGGTCTGCTCCTGTACAGCCAATGCATGATCACTTTCGTAGCTGCTGGATATAGTACATCTCTCTCTTCCAATACACCTTTGGTGGATGTAACTAACAAACGTCTCTTACTGGCAGTCAGTGGTGCTATTTGTTGCAGTTTTAATGTGATGCACTGGATGCAAATTTAACTTGATTTATGTATGTGTTTGTATTTTGTGAGCCATCTTGGGCACTGTGGAAAGGTGGGATGTGAATATTTTAAATAGACAAATAATAATACACAAACAGCATACAACTAAAAATGCAGCTGAGTCTGCCAACACAATTTACTTGCCACCAGTGTTCCCTCTACAATAAAACTGTTGTACAAGTCTTTCTAAATGCAGTGAGTGAAGACACCCTCCACAACCATTCTGGTAGGCCTTTCCAAAGGAACAGATCTTTCTTATACAGACAAGGCCTGTATCCTAAATGTTGCCATACAGACAATCTTAAGAGAGGGCACCACCAACTGGCACAAGGAAGTAGATGGGTTTTGATAAGTATGACAGCATCATGCTCTGAAGAGTGATAATGAGCACTTTAAATTGGGCCTGGGAACATATAGGTAACCACTGCAGTACTGCAACCACTGCAACTGCAGTGATGCAACATGGGAATTATATTTTCTGAAATGGTTGACTCCAGACAGGAGTTGTGCTGCTGCATTTTGTACCAATTCTTAAAGATGTCTTCAAAGGATGGCCTACATACAGCATCTTACAGTAGTCTTTTCTGGAGGTTACGGTAGCATAGATCAGCATGGCTAGGTTGGTAGAGTCAAGATAAAGGGCCAGTTTACAAGCCAGATTTAATGGAAAGAAAGGAAGGGAAGGCCTTACATGGGACAGCATGCTTTTCTATCCATATAAAATGCAGATTTGAATCTGGAGTACTCATATCAAAGTAGTTGCTACAGTCCATCTAGATACAACTGAAGACTACTTCAGCCTGGGATGTTAAAGGCAGTTGGACACTGATCGCTATGACAATCCAATAAATGTTGAGGGCTTCAAAGTAATATTGTCTCTCTAAATGCTTTCTGATAAAGGCTACTTTGCTGAGACACCATGCACTTTAATTTACGGTCAAAATCAAAAGTCACGAGCAGCTGATTTCAGTAACTCATAAGATGAAGGCAGCTGGAGGGGGGAAATGTATGACGAGTTTAGCCTAAACCTGCCATAACCCCCTCCCTCCTAGAACAGTACAAACAGCAAAATTATTGATTAACTTGTATTACTCTACGAGAAGAACAAATTATTGCTGATTAAAGCCATGCAGGTGATAAAGGAACTTAACCAACAAAAGCTGCCAGCTTTAGGTGAGTTTAGCCTAAACCTGCCATAACCCCCTCCCTCCTAGAACAGTACAAACAGCAAAATTATTGATTAACTTGTATTACTCTACGAGAAGAACAAATTATTGCTGATTAAAGCCATGCAGGTGATAAAGGAACTTAACCAACAAAAGCTGCCAGCTTTAGGTTAGGAACCAGCTGGGTCCCTAATTATGCTGCCTGATTTATACTCTATTAAATCAGTATATAAGTAACCCATTTCTCTGGAAGCATTTAAACCTCTTATATTCCACCAAACACAGCAATTTTATTTGAAATAAATGTATCCAGCTCTTTGGGGAACATATGGTATATTTCTCACTTATTAATAATTCAGTTCAAATGAGCAAAAATTAGTTGGTGCAGTTACAGCTGATTTTGTCCTGAAAAGATCTGCATTAATTTTAGACGTTTTGTAAATTGGGCTATTAAATAAAAGCATTATATGTGAATTACCCTTTAAATTTTAACCAAGTTGGTAGTTTAATGGTATTTTCTAGTCAGATTCATTTTCGATCTTTAAAAAATTAGAGTCATTATGGTAAGACAAATTTTTGAGTCTTGCTGTTTCCATCCAATTACATATTGTACTAATAAGTAAACGAGGAAACTTTTATGCCTCTGTTCTATTATTTTACTCTACACATCTGTAGTCAGAGTCTAGTTATTTCTTTTGTTCTCCAATAAAAAGGAATCAGGCTTTGTACCTTGTTGGACTAAAATACTCTAGATTTTTCTAGGCGTACATTTAATTTCCTATTAGCAGCAATAGTCCCACTTCATTTTCGAATACATGCACAACAGACTGATACTGTCAAACTCCAGAGAGTTACAAGGTAAGTTGGCACCTGCTTTGTATGAGAAAAATTTAGCAAGCTGCGGTGTTAGTAGTCTAAGATGATCATCAAGCTCAAATGATATATTCTCTTCTCAGTGCAAGTGCATAACTTCTATTAGCCTTAATGGAAGCTATGTTCATGAATCAAGATGAGAATATGCCCTGGATGTTGAAGCTGTACTTCTGTTGTTAACGGCCAGGTTAGTTTGAAAATTTGTGAGTGAGATAGAATAACACAGGCTACCTAGCTTCAATAAAATGCAATGAAGTCTCAGTTTTTCAGATATACCCAGTGATTAAAGGCCTGTTTCTTTGAGCCAGTACAGAGACAAAGCAGTGTTCAAATCTGATATAATGCCTATGGCAGTGAAACTGCATGGTCTTTCATGCTTAAATGCTGACCCAAGGCCAGCAGAAAGTTGTAGTTTCTTAGTGCTATGTCAGTAAGAATGGCTATAATCAACTGTGCTCAAAGCTATTGCATAGCACAGAAATAAAAAGGAAGTGGGATGGGAGCAGACCGAAGATGGGCATCCATGTGGCATAGCATACTCAGTGCTTCCCAGTCTCCATGTAGTCTGTCTTGGTCCAATGTCATGTATCTAAAATGCACTAACTAGGTATTTTAATGTGATTAGAAGAAATGTTCAGCTACCTGTGCACATTACTGCAATTATGTATTTTGGTAGAATTCAGGCAGCTGTTTGCAAATTTTAAACCAGCCACTCATAAATATATGCACATGCATGCACACACATGCACTGCAGGTCCTACGAAAAAGGGATTGCTTTCACAGAATAAAAATCCCAAAGCAACCGTAACATACAACATTTTAATTATAGGACCAACTAGAATATCTTAAAATAGTGAACAAAAGATAAGCTTCTGAGTTCCCAGAGCTCTAAGTCAAACCAGAAATTATGTTTTAAAACAGAAAGTAACAGAATATTGGTATTATCCAGTGAGGTCTTCATCAACACCAGCTAATCTTAGGCCCAGTT
>NW_015160467.1:0-1128 GCF_001447785.1 Gekko japonicus
GCTCACACTAACTCAGTTTAGGGGGAACATTGGTTGTAAATGGGAACCTCTCCTAGTTACCTTTCCCAAGACTTTTCTTGCAAACATCCGAGGAAAGGAGAACACACAGCTTTCCTTCAGTTGCCCCCGAAAGTCTACTTTGGCTTTATTTTCTGCTAAGTTTGTTTCTGTTCAGGGCAAAGGTAGAAACGATGGGCAGGGAGGTCTGTTCCCCACTAGCTGGACCAGAGGTCCGATTTTCCACGAGGCAGCTTCCCGCGTCTGGAGTTGCAGGATGCCGCCTGCAAGGAAAGAGACTTCTGGCTGCGCTCTGCCGCAGAAACACTCCAGAAAACGTGGATGGCGATGATAAGCAAGAAGCTGTGGAATTTGCTCTGGAATGCCAAGTGGCTGGATTCCTGGGGACGTTCCGATGGCTGGATTATGAGAACAAGTCTCGCCATTGCAGATTTCCCCCCCCCCACCCCGTCTCGGAGACTCCCTGTCGCTTCTCCTCCCGGTTTCAACCCCCCCCCCCTTTCTACTCGTCTTGTCATTGCTTCTGTGAGATTTCAGGGGAAATTCTTGGAGCGCCAGTTGGCTCAGTCGTGAAGGAATGGTGAGGGGGGGGACCGAGTGTGGGAGCGGCAGGCTGGGGAACTGGGGATGGGGGGGGGGGCAGACGTCATCCTTTCTTTTTAACATCCTGCTGTGATTTCCCAGAGAGATTGTAACCAGATCGTCAGGCTTCTTTGATTCGATTCGATTAACTCTTTTGGTAGCAGGGGGAGGGGGAGGAGGCTTAAAAGCAGGGTTTCCTTAAGAAGATCCCAAATCAGAAACGGTTTGCCTGGTGATGGGGAGGATCCACTCACCTCAGTCCGGAATGAGCTTGGCTCTTCCCAGGATCGTGTCAGTGGGCTGCAGTGGTCAGAGTGCTGCTGACTTGGATCTGGGAGTCTTGGGCTCGGATCCCTACTCTGCCATGGCAGCCTGCTGGGTGTTGTGATGATACAGTGGAGGTGAGGAGAAGGATGTGAGTCGCTTTGGACGCCCGTTGGAGAGGAAGGCTTGGTATAAATGAAATGAAATAAATGAAGTAAATTCTCAGAAAATTTTCAGATTCCCCCCCCCCCCAAAGTCCTCCAG
>NW_015160467.1:1297-4555 GCF_001447785.1 Gekko japonicus
CTGTCAGAGCTGTTCTCTCAAGGGCAGTTTCTGTCAAGAGCTCTCTCAGCCCCACCTACCTCATAGGGTGTCTGTTGTGGGGAGGGGAAGGGAAAGGAGTTTGTAGACTGCTCTGAGACTCAGAGGGAAGGGCAGGGTATAAATCCAATCTCCTCCTTGTCTTCCTCTTCTTCTCCCTTCTTCTTCTCGCCTCCATTGCTCCAACCAACCCTCCATCTATCTGGTCCTCTCTCTCTCCCCTCTCCTTTTCTTCATACTTGCCCAAATCTACTATGTTATCATTGGGTGAGGGAAGGAAAGCGGTCTGAGTGTTGGATAAGAATCTGAGAGGCCCGTGTTTACATCCCCATTCTGCCATGGCAGCTTGCTTGCTGGGTGACCTTGGGCCAGTCAGACACTCTCAGCTTAACCTACTTTGTAGGGTTGTTGTGAGGATAAAATGGAGACTAGCCAGTTTGGGTAGTGGTTAAGAGCACGGGCTCTAATCTGGGAGAGCCGGGTTTGATTCCCCATTCCTCCACACGCAGCTGCTGATGACCTTGGGTCAGTCACAAGTTCTTTCAGAGCTGTTCTCTCAAGGGCAGTCCTCAAAAGAGCTCTCTCAGCCCCACCTCCCTCACTGGGTGTCTGTTGTGGGGAGGGGAAGGCGATTGTAAGTCAGTCTGAGACTCCTTCGGGTAGTGAAGGGCGGGGTATAAATCCAGTCTCCTCCTCCTCTTCTCCTTGGAGGGAAGAAAATTTTTTGTGATGGATGGAAGTCACAATGGGAGCAAAACGTGGTTAAGAGTGGCGGACTCTAATCTGGAGAAACGGGTTTGATTCCCCACTGTAAGCTGCTCTGAGACTCCGAGTGAAGGGTAGGGTATCGATCCAATCTCTTCTTCTGCGTCGTGTTATGTGAAATTGTGATTTCTGTTATTGTCTTCCTCCTCTTCTCCCTTCTTCTTCTCTTCTCCATTTCTCCAACCAACCCTCCATCTATCCGGTTCTCTCTCTCTCCCCCCTCTCCTTTTCTTCATACTTGCCCAAATCTACTATGTTATCATTGGGTGAGGGAAGGAAAGCGGTCTGAGTGTTGGATAAGAATCTGAGAGGCCCGTGTTTACATCCCCATTCTGCCATGGCAGCTTGCTTGCTGGGTGACCTTGGGCCAGTCAGACACTCTCAGCTTAACCTACTTTGTAGGGTTGTTGTGAGGATAAAATGGAGACTAGCCAGTTTGGGTAGTGGTTAAGAGCACGGGCTCTAATCTGGGAGAGCCGGGTTTGATTCCCCATTCCTCCACACGCAGCTGCTGATGACCTTGGGTCAGTCACAAGTTCTTTCAGAGCTGTTCTCTCAAGGGCAGTCCTCAAAAGAGCTCTCTCAGCCCCACCTCCCTCACTGGGTGTCTGTTGTGGGGAGGGGAAGGCGATTGTAAGTCAGTCTGAGACTCCTTCGGGTAGTGAAGGGCGGGGTATAAATCCAGTCTCCTCCTCCTCTTCTCCTTGGAGGGAAGAAAATTTTTTGTGATGGATGGAAGTCACAATGGGAGCAAAACGTGGTTAAGAGTGGCGGACTCTAATCTGGAGAAACGGGTTTGATTCCCCACTGTAAGCTGCTCTGAGACTCCGAGTGAAGGGTAGGGTATCGATCCAATCTCTTCTTCTGCGTCGTGTTATGTGAAATTGTGATTTCTGTTATGGATGTCGTTGCTCATCTTTGTGGTTCCCATCTTATACCGTCTATTTCTTTCTTGCAGTGAGGAGAGTTACGCCGTCCTGAACTATGCCATGCTGGATCAGATATCGGTGGAAAAAATCACGAACCCCGATGTTCCCTCTTCTCCCCCCGGCAAGCCGGGATCCAGTGGGGTTTTCCGCAGCGGCCACTTGTTCCGTGTGATCATGAACAAGGACAGCGAAGGCAAGCGGGAGGTGATTGTGCTGGCCGCGGACTCCCTGTGAGTATCATGTGGGTTGAGGTGCAGTTCCCTAGAGTGCACGCAACGGGTAGTTTTTTAATGCGTGTGATTCAAAATGGGTTTGTACAAATTTAATATGTGCGTTGAGCCTAATTTCATAAATGTGTGCAAACCAAGCCCTATAAGGAAAGGCTGGGGGACTTGGGAATGTTCAGTCTGGAGAAGAGGAGGTCGAGGGGGGACAGGATGGCTCTCTTGAATGGCTGTCATGTAGAGGAGGGCAGGGAGCTGTTCCTGTAGGCAGCAGAGGAGGGGACTCACAATGAAGGGTTTAAGTGAAGGGTGGGAAGGTACCGGCTGGATTTTAGGAAAAACTTTTTGACAGAGTTGTGCAACAGTGGAACCAGTTGCCCAGGGAGGTGGTGAGCTCCCCCTCACCGGCAGTCTTTAAGCAGCAGCTGGACAAACCCTTGTCAGGGATGCTCTAGGCCAGTGATGGCGAACCTTTTAGAGACCGCGTGCCCAAACTACGACCCAAACCTCACTTATTTATCGCAAAGTGCCAACACGGCCATTTAACCTGAAGACTGAGGTTTTACTTTAGAAAAAACAACTCGTACATTAACTTAAGAGGATCCAAACAAAGTAAGGAAAGTAATCCCAAAGGCTTTCATTTACTTAAAATTATTTGGCAGAGAATTCGACACTTTAATGATGGTCTGGGCCCGGCTGGGGCAATGGCACGCGTGCCCACAGAGAGGGCTCTAAGTGCCGCCTCTGGCACCCGTGCCATAGGTTCCGCCACCACTGCTCTAGGCTGATTCTGCACTGAGCAGGGGGTTGGACTGGATGGCCTGTCTGGCCCCTTCCCACTCGGTGATTCTCTGGTCCTGTGTTGCATGCACACAGACACTCATCTGACGACATCCTTTCCAGCACAAAGCTAACCCAGTTTTATCCCTTTAATCCAGGAGTCCCCAACGTGGTGCCCGTGGGCGCCCATGCACCTGCCAACACCTTCCTTGGTGCCCACCAAGTTTTTTTAGAAAGTGGGCGGAGCCAGGTATGTGTTGCATGCACACAGACACTCATCTGACAACATCCTTTCCAGCACAAAGCTAACCCAGTTTTATCCCTTTAATCCAGGAGTCCCCAACGTGGTGCCCGTGGGTGCCCATGCACCTGCCAACACCTTCCTTGGTGCCCACCAAGTTTTTTTAGAAAGTGGGCGGAGCCAGGTTGGGCTCATGCCCAGTCGGGCTTCTGATTGGCCCCTGAAGATCTGATTGGCTTTGCAGATTCAAATAGCACTGTTTCAGTGGCAGCTGCCACCAGAGTGTTGGTTTCATTACCTC
>NW_015160467.1:8813-8984 GCF_001447785.1 Gekko japonicus
CTGGTGGAATTAGCTCCCGGAAGGTACTAGGGCCCTGCGGGAGCTTTTGCCGTTCCGCAGGGCCTGGAAGATGGAGCTCTTCCACCAGGCCGTTGGTTAAGGAGCCGCACTTAACAAACTAAGTCCCTGGGCCCTATAGCCTCGTCAACAGCCGAGCCCCGTCGGTACGAC
>NW_015160467.1:9364-11609 GCF_001447785.1 Gekko japonicus
ACGGTATCCGTATACAGTGCTTTGAACACCAAAAGCAAGCGCTATATATTAGTATTATATCTACTACAGTAAGAGTCAACAGAATGCCAGACTAAGACTTGGGGGGTTCTGTGTTCAAATCCCCAGGCGATCTTGTCCAAGATGCTCTCCTGCCCCCTAACCTACAGTCTCAGAGGTGCAACAGTTGGGAGACCAACGAGCTCGCTGGAGGAAGGATGGGCTAAAATTGCTAATGAAAATATATCTGTGTCAGGGTAGGCGCCGCAAGATCACCTGT
Source organism: Gekko japonicus (assembly GCF_001447785.1). Classification (NCBI taxonomy): domain Eukaryota; kingdom Metazoa; phylum Chordata; class Lepidosauria; order Squamata; family Gekkonidae; genus Gekko; species Gekko japonicus. Next base: position 9,642 of record NW_015160467.1, read on the forward strand.
CAGTTTGGGGTGGTTAATGTGTTCCACAAGCGTGGTGAAGATCTGGCATTTTAGTGCACTAGGGTGGACCACAGAAAGTTGCAGTTTGCTGTGGAGCGGTCATTGGTCGCTCTCACCCCATGAGGATGCCTTGAGACTCCAAACTGGCATATTACAGTCCCCTGAGAGGAGCATGCTCTGGTTTGGAGTGTGCCACCATCAGGGCAGTGCGCTTCCTGCAAATGCACAATGAAGGTGTGAAAATTCAGTATACTGATCCCTTAGCCTTTAGGGTGAGGAATTTCACATTACCCTTTTTAACCCGTTTTGAAGCTGTTTTTGATCTAGGGCTGCCATTTCACACATGGCTTTCCCCTTCTGGTAAAGAGCTGGATCTGAAGCGGTTTGCCATTTCAGACTGCACCGCTTTTTCCCCGCCATCTTTCACCCGCGCGGGCGATCTCTGGCTTTTTTTTTTTAAGTTCACTTTATAGTGCTATAGCACTATAACAAAACACTCCAGGCATTCCAATGGGGTTGATATACTGCTGTTCCGTTATAGCGCTATAACAATAAAGCACTATAATGCTATAAAGCAAACATTTTTTTTAAAAAAAAAGGCGGAGATCGTCCGCGCGGATGAAAAACGGCGGGGGGAAAGCGCATCGGAACCGGGAGAGGAAACTGAAGACTACTTGGAAGCAGTTGATAGGTAAAACGCTTCAGCCCCGTTTCCTAAACGGGACAGAAGCGTTTGTGTCTGAAATTATAAATATATTCCGGTAGGGAACCGGTTCTAAAACGGTTCTGTCTGAAATGACAGACCAGAAACTGTTTGGGAACCGTTCCTCTTCCGGATTATATCGCCTGTCTGAAATTCCTCGGTGTGTTCTTTTCACCCTTCTAGTCCTTAAAACTGCAAGGCTGGGTCTGATATTGAGCACTGTCAGGTGACATCTCAAAATGCCAGGCAGCAGAAGGGGAAACACCATGCAGGAAAAGATGCCTGATAGCTGGTGGATTGTTTCCGAGAGCTCATGTGGTGAACCCGCTCTTCACCCATCCCCCCTCGCTCATCTTCAGCTCGACACTTCATGTAGAAGGGATGATCTCAGCTTTTCCACACCTTGTTCTGGCCCGCTCTCATTTGATCGCAGAAGCTAAGCAGGGTCGGCCCTGGTTAGTAGTTGGATGGGAGACTGCCAAGGAAGTCCAGGGTTGCTGCGCAGAGGCAGGGAAGGGCAGACCCCTGGTGTTTGTCTCTTGCCTTGGAAGTCTTACAGGGCCCCCCAGAGTCGTCCCTGTGTTCGTAAGAGTATCCCTTTATACATCTGGAGTTACAATACTATATAACAATACAACAAATAAGCATATACAATGTGAAAAGAGGTGCAAGAATTGGAGTTGTTGACGAAGTTCTCCGGATTGCCAAGTTGTTTCTCAAAGCTTCATCTGAACGGGACCATGCAAAACAGTATGTGTCTTCTACTGTATGGTCATGGTTCTGGTATTTGTCCATTGTTAAATAAAAACAGCAATTTCTGCAGTGCTTCATAATATAGTCAATGATTTCTATTCCAAATTAAAGTGCATCTAAAGTTGAGACCGGCCCAGCTGTTTTTATTCAACAATGGACAAATGGAGGCATTTTTGGTCCTGTTCTACATAGTAGCAATCTTGAGAGGTGCACTTTCAAGCTTAGGAGACCTGGCCCATAAAGAAAGAAATTGGAATGAGACTTTCTGTTGTGGCTCTTTGTTCCTGAGGAAGGACCAGAAGTCTGAAACACTGTAGACTACCTAGGACAGGGCTTTTTTGGTAGTAGAGACGGGAGCTCACTCCGTCATGCGGCACCCGGGTCTCGAACTGCTGAACAACTGACCTTCCACAGCCTGCAGTTCAGCGTCTTAACCACTTGAGCCACTGCAGCTCCAAATTAAAGTGCATCTAAAATTGAGAGCGGCCCAGCTGTTTTTATTCAACAATGGA
>NW_015160468.1:0-2793 GCF_001447785.1 Gekko japonicus
CACAAGAAAATGCACTACCACTGAGCCACATTCCTTCCCAATAACCAATAACTAATTAACAATAAGCAGTTAACCTAATAGGGAGCCATTAGGTCAGTTTTTTAAAAAAAATTAAACTGGTATTAAAACCTATGCACCTCAGTATTTTCTCACTGTCTTTAGAAGATTCTTGTACAGATGAATGTTTTACCATGCATTGTATCACACTTTTTGCCAAACATCTGTACCTAATTTGTGGTAAAAAGTGTATCTGACAAAGTCAACTTCAATTCACAAATCTTATGCTAGAATACCTTTGTTAGACTTATAGGTGCTACAAGATGCACTGTTAAATGGACTCAAAGAACACTCTAAGAATATTTTACAATATTCATATATGAGCTAAGAAGCACAGGGAATTTGAAAGAAAAACAAGCTAAATTTCCAGGCGAAAAATTGGCTGGATTATAAATCCTGTAGCAGATTATCCCATATATAATGGAATTGAGATGCTCATCCTATCTTTTTTGCTTAGGACAGAAACAAAGATCTGAAGTGGGAAAGTGGAGGTGACATTTTATAATCAGGGTGATGAAAGTCACCATCTGTGTGTCTCAAAACTGATAAAATGTCTTCATGTATTCCTGTTACTGCTGAAACTCAGGATCATTGACTTTGTTTCTTACCCATCTTTCACCAATCCCTTTTCCCTAATTTATTTTATGCATATTCTACACATCACAAATGCACACACAATTTTAAACTGAGTAGAATGAGAACGTAGGCAAGAACCTTAATCAGTCAATGACTCCATCTTCTCTTTCTGTTTCTCACTGTGCTTGCCATTCATCACTGAACTTTTAAATAGTTTCTCTATATTTACACTGATGGATTTAAAATGTCCTCAGTTGTAACTGTTTCTGAAAAACTTCCTTGTGCCTTCAGGCATTTCTCTCTGTGTGTGTGCACGTGCGTGCGTGCGCATCATGCCGGAGATTTTGTTTTAATTGGCAAATTGCCTGCTTTCCTATGTTAGCTGGGGGAGTCGGGTAAAAACACACTTCAGTGAACTGCCAGGGTTCTTACAGGGAAAGTCTAAGAACCATTTCACACATTACACTACAACAAACCTGGGCTTGCCACAAAGTGTAGGCTCAGCCAGCTCTCCGAAGGGGTTACCTCCGTGATACAAATAGGTCCAAATATCTGTTTCTCAAGGCATCTTTACACTATAAAATCTATGCTTGATATAGAAATATTGCTTGAAGAGCTCCTTAGATTCCCAAGGAATTAGAGATAGTTTGACAGGTAACTTTCATAGGGAAAAATACAGAAGTGGGCTTTGTGCTTTCCTGCCTTTGCTACTCTTCTTCTATCAGTTTTAAAAAATGGACTATTTACTGTTTTTGTAACATGACTATTAATTATTTAGCCATGGAATAGCTTGTAGCAGGCATTGCAGTGAAAACAAAACTGCAAACGGTAGCCCACCATCAAATGTGCCAGCATCATTAATTTTAATAACAGAGGAGAGGGAGGGGCAAAAACCCTTTGGGAGGAGCTGAGTGTATCCACTTCTTCCAAACCTGAGTGCTATAAACTTGGTGGATCTGATTAGCACTCCTAATCAATAATAGAGACTGCAATCAATATTAGCAGAGCTTATAATCATTAATTGAAATTTTTCAGTCTCCAGCCTGAATAACAAAAAACTGTGCTCCGTAGCAAAGGAAGACATTTTAAGAAGCATAACTGCTTCTTGGCCTCCCACAAAGTTCTCCTACACCAAACTTGTATAACCTGTGGGACTTTCTAAACCAAAACCAGAGTCCAGCAGACATTTAGGGAGACTATAACACCCAACGACCTCTCCCAGGCAGTTGGGGTGACCAAGCTGTGGCGTTACTGCCTGTATAGGCTTATATTTGTACTGGATTTAAAGTACTTTTACTTTTGAGGTGACTGTTCAGTTCTCACTATACTGTATCTGACCAGGTCACTATAAACACTAGTCTCTTCGGGGTTTTGGTATATAACTTATGGATATATGGAGGACAGCTGCCCAGTATAATTCTTTCACCAGTAAGTCAGGCACCAGTATTTGTAAAAGTCAAACAGTAACCTTCTTTATTTCTCAGAAAGCCCAACAGGGGGATGGGATGTATTTATATAGGATATTTTGTTTCCTTGTACAATATAACTTTTTACTTTGCCTTCACATAGACTGTAGGCTTACCACTCTCAGTTTTACACATATGTTCTTCAGTACACTAAACACACTTATGATCCCACTCTCCAGTAACTGTTTTGTGGCTGCTCTTTGGACTTTATCTGTTTGGACCCTTTGAGTCCAACTGGGCACCTTTCCAGCTTTCCAGACTCCTCCAGACCCTTAGCCCTTTCTATAGCCACCTCTACAAGTTTCTTTGGAGCAATGTTCTGGTGTTTGTGACCACTGAACTCTTATACTGTTCACTCTCCTCTTTTCTTTAGAGGGTACCAGTGCAGAGTTTTATTCAGCCACAGTTTTCTACTCAAACTGATATCAGGCTGTTTCCACAGAGCCACAGAGGTTTTTGTTCCACCTCAGAGCTATCCAGTTAGCTGACCACTCTCTGCTATCTTCTCTTCCAACTCTCCCTCCCAAATGTCAGTTGTTCACTGTTATCTGTCACTCTCTGAGAATTCCGAGCCAAAAGGCCCACCTCCCTTCTCAGTCATGTGACTCTGCAGCTTCTTTATTTACCGGCTGCTGTCCACTAACCTTTAATTCCGTCACAGAGAAATACTGGGGCTTCCATAACTTCTCTATTC
>NW_015160468.1:8622-11553 GCF_001447785.1 Gekko japonicus
CATTTTCTCCAGGGGAACTGATCTCTGCCATCTGGAAAGCAGTTGTAATTCTGAGTGATCTCCAGCCCTCACCTGGAGATTGGACACATTTTACCTCTCTCTTTCTCTCTCTCTGGAAACTCTAGCTATTTGCATAACCACAGTTTTTTAGAAGCACCCAGATTCTGTCCATAGCACAAATCAGATACTTTCATCTGTCAGGGGCAGATATCAGACTGTTGGGGAAACTGCGGGCAAAAACATCACCTTTCTAGGTATTGCAAAGATTACTGCTTCAAAAATAAGCAGTTCTTATTTGAATCTTAGGCAAAAGAATAACCACAGTTTTTTAGAAGCACCCAGATTCTGTCCATAGCACAAATCAGATACTTTCATCTGTCAGGGGCAGATATCAGACTGTTGGGGAAACTGCGGGCAAAAACATCACCTTTCTAGGTATTGCAAAGATTACTGCTTCAAAAATAAGCAGTTCTTATTTGAATCTTAGGCAAAAGAGAGCACAAGAAGAGAAAGTCATCAACTCATGGTGCTGCTGACATGGAATTAATTTAAGTAATACAAATTCTGAAGTGCTGCAAACATTGAAACTTGATACTGCAAATCAGGAAGTAAATTTGTTATGAAATACAGAAAGTTCTATACAGAAGTTTCTATAATGCAAAGGCTGTCCTTTTAAAAAGAAAACTTTAGGAGTGAAGCTTTTTTCCTTCTTGTCCAAAGCTAGTTAAAAGAAATGCAATAAATGTGTCTGGATATTTGTGGGCTTAAAAGCAAAGATGATTGAAGCTCACAATTGTTCTGTCTTGCAAGATGATACCAAATCTGCAGAAAAGGATCTGATGAGGTCCATGAGATAACAATTTTGGGGCTATAATGAGCAAAGTCACTCGGAAATTGCTGAGAAAATGGTGGGATTAAGGTCCATTTACTGCAGAAAATTGTGAGGAAATGGCAGGCAGATATTTGGCAAGATATTTATTGTTTCTACAAATTAGCTTTTTAAAAAAATCTAGAAAGAAGTATCCTTACTAGTTTTTAAATAAGAAAAAAACAAGAGCTTTCTTGTTCTCATCCTTTGTTCTTTAAACAATTTCATTGAACATTCTTAAAGACCTCCTCTTTTAAATTTAAACCTCCACATTCTGCTTAAAATGTAAGCAAAGATTGACAATTGTGTGTGAACTGGGTCACCTCAATCCAGGTAGAGGCATTTGTGCATACAAGTGGGCTCCTGCATGCATGTCACAGCACGCATGGAAGAAGAACCACAGGTGCTGCTGAAGCAATTTCTCCCCAGCCCAGAAGTGATACAACTGATGAGCACTTTAAAGACAGCTCAGTTTCATGTCCTGCATTCGAGCAGTTTGGTTCTTTTCTGGAATGGGCCCTTCAGACCAGTACAGGTTTAAATACCACAACCCACTATCTTGATGGGTTTTTTTTGTTTGCCGGCCAATTGGGTTCTGGTCAGTGTGCTCTTTTGCTCACTGGCTTCATGAGGCTGGCCAAAGAACTGGGGGTTCCCCTTGCCCATTAAAAAAATGGTGATGTTCCTGGGTCTGGAATTAGACACGGAGCAGCAACTGTCAAGATTACCCACTGATAAATTGGTAAACCTGCAGGTTGTGATCATTTTTGCCCATGTTAAAAGGAAAATTTCATTGCTAGAATTGCAGAAACTTGTGGGCCACCTCAACTTTTCATGCAAGGTGGTGGACCACAGTTGGGTGTTCTTAAGGAGACTATGCGATGCGATGAAGCGGCTTCACCTTCACCACAGGACCAGGGTTACCAGTGGTATTAGGGACGATCTTCAGGTCTGGGAGGAGTTCCTGGATTCCTTTAATGGGGTTTCCTTCCGAAGAAAGGTCTTGCGCGTCAAAGCAGAACTGCAGATTATAGCCAACCTGGCTGGCTCGTCTGGTTTTGGCATGTATTTTCATAGGCATTGGTGTGCAGGGGACTAGCCAGATAATTGGATTGTGGCAGGCTGGGTTAAGGACCTAACATTTCTTGAGTTTTCCTAATTGTTGTGGCAGTGTGGTTATGGGCCAACCCCACCAATCACACTGTGCACTTCTGGTGTAACAACCTGGCAACAGGTGATCAATTCACTTCTAGGTCTCCCAGGGTCATGGCTTTAGTTAGGGCCTGTCTTCAATTCAATCTACTATTTAAAGCCAGGCATGTGCCTGGGGTCAATAATGAGGTCGCTGACACTCTGTCTTGCAAGCAGATGCGGAGGTTCTGTCACCTGGCTCCAGAGGCTGACCCTTGTTTAGTACAATTTCCACTAGAGTTATAGCGGCTTGGAGGGTTGAGGACAAGAGGTGGTGGCTCCTGGTCAGGCATTCTTAAAGACACTATGGCTTTACTTCCATAATGCTGAGCATCAGTAAAGCCGACAAGAGGGTGGGTCACCAGTTTGAGCTCTTTAGGCAGGAGGCGGGGCTTCAGCAAATTTAGATTATTCTGGTGCCCCAACTGATGCAGTTCTGTGTGATGCTGAAAGGTAAGGGCTTATAAATTCAGTCTATCGGGGGAAGATGTCATCTCTTGCTTTCATGAGCAAGGTGATGGGGTATAGTGAGGTTACGGGAGATTTCTGAATCCAAAAAATGTTAGAGGGTTGGTCACATGAGGCCAGCATGCACCCACACAAGTGGGAGCCCATCTCTCCCACAGTGCTTAAGGGGCTTAAGTTAACATGGGGGTGCCTTTGCTCGGATGAATATGAAGCCTACCTCTTTCATGTGGCTTCTCTGGTGGCCTTTTTCGGTGCACTCTGCATCAGTGAATTGGTTGCAGGTTCGCATTGAGATGTATCGGATTGAGCCCTCTGTTTGCAGGGTATCTGTAGCAGCGTATGGATTACTCTTCAGAGTTCAAAAACAGATCTGCACCTGTTATGTCTGCTGACCGCCACCAGGG
>NW_015160469.1:0-5902 GCF_001447785.1 Gekko japonicus
CCAATAAAGGTTTTCTGTTCTGTAATAAAACTAGTTTTTTTTAAAAGCCCAGGTGAGTTTCTTGCGTGTGCAACACATTTCTTGTGTTAGTAACGAAGGACTGAAGTTCGTGCGCACCTGCCTGAACCGGACTGGAAGCGACAAGCTCTGTTCACAAGTTACAACTAACCCAGTGACAACCCACATACAGTTCTGACTTGATTTTTCTTTATACCTGCGTGGAGTAATTCTCATATTACGTTCAACACATGTACAGCTGAATGAGTGACTGACGCCCCATATTTAACCAGGTACTGGCCCCTGGATTCATTTGTAAATTGAAAATGCAGATCGGCTCATTCTTACAAACAGATGTACACATGTGCAGGCAAGATATACCTGAATTCATTGTAATGTATAAACAGGGCTGCAAGCTATGAGTAAAAAGGTAAAGGTTCCCTTGCTCGAAAGCCAGTCGAATCCGACTCTAGGGTTGCGGTGCTCGTCTCCGTTTCAAAGCCGAAGAGCCAGTGCTGTCCGAAGAACCTACATGGGCAACTGGACCGTTTCAAAGCCGATCCACCAAAAACAGTTTTCTTTAAAAAAGAGTCCAAAAGAGGATGGACACCAAAAAAAGAGGAAATGTCTTCTAAAAAGAGGACATCTGGTAATCCTAGTTCAAGAATCATGTTCAGTATCAATTTGCCAAATATATATTCCAGTCCTATAAACAACACTTCTGTCCAATGGCATCTTTAATTAGGAATCTCAGCATAAAATTCAAATCGAATAAACAGAATGAATGAGAATTTTTGCAGACAAATTTGAATTCAAAGTTTCTACTAGAGTCTCTACTTTTTTTGCTGTGGATGTAGGGTCTGATTATAGCCAAATTTAACACAACAGGTGAGTTTCTACCCTCGTCAGATTGGGTCGTGACCACAGGAGAACTTTGCCTTTCTTCTGTGCTTTGTAGCTTGGCTTAGTTGCAAGAGCTACCTGTTTAAACGGTGGAAATTTTTGCAGACAAATTTGAATTCAAAGTTTCTACTAGAGTCTCTACTTTTTTGCTGTGGATGTAGGGTCTGATTATAGCCAAATTTAACACAACAGGTGAGTTTCTACCCTCGTCAGATTGGGTCGTGACCACAGGAGAACTTTGCCTTTCTTCTGTGCTTTGTAGCTTGGCTTAGTTGCAAGAGCTACCTGTTTAAACGGTGGAAATGGAGGATGGGACTATCAGTGGCTACTAGCCATGGTGATTAAAGGGAACTTCCACATTCAGAGGCAGTTAAACTCTGAATCCAGTTTCAGAAAGCAAAATCAGGGGAAGGCCTCAGCCTCTGTGCACTGTTGCTAGACCTCCAGAGGAACTGGTTGGCCACTGTGCGAGACAGGATGCTGGACTAGATGGACCACTGGTCTGACCCAGCAGAGTACCTCTTATGATCTTATGTTCTTTAACTGGTATCTGCATGCCAGAGCAGGACTTCAGCAGCTGAAGTGGCAGGGCTTCAAAGCTATGCCTTTCCCCAGAATCAGAGAAGCAAAATAAATTATGCAACTGTAAGCAACTTTGCCTAATGCATGTAGGTGGTTCAATTCAGATCTGATTGGTGCGGAGGATTCCCCACCACCACCACCTCAATGATGGATTCATCTCAGGAGACCTTATACCAAGTCAGGCCATCAAGCCAGGTCTTCCTGACTCCTTGGTCTAGTGGTGGTGTTCCAAGGTCCACCTGAGATGTCCACCAGAGGCTCCAGGGTTTGAATCAAGAGCTCGTGCACTGCAAAACAGATACCGCACCACCGTGTGCTGGACACGCGGCAACTTCATTTTGCACGAACCAAAGGTCGAGAAATGTTCGGCGCAAATGTTCGGCTCAGCTGAGGGGGGGGGGAACACGAATGTTCCGATTTTCCACAGGCCCTTGTTTGCCCTAAGCTTAAGTTGACAGTACCTGTACAAGTGCAGCTGCTGCAGTCAGCCTGTGACCTCCCATCTATCACCGAGGTAACTCTAGGTTGGGAATCCCCTGTAGACAATGGGAGACTTATGCGTGGCCTCTGCTAAGTGTGAGTTACCTTGCCTCAATCAGCTATTTGAAACGTGTGAGGTCTAATTCCACAAAACAGAAGCCTGATTTGTAGGCAAAGGATTATCCCACTGGCGAGGAGGAGGGCTCTTACCTTTCCCTCCCCAGACCCTCCCCCCTCCCCCTTTGCCTTTTTAACATGAAACGGAGGAGCATGGATTTTCCTCTCAAATGATCATGAAAAACGATAGGTGCTTGTGTCGGCTTGTTGAAGGGATCAGTGTTCGTAACAAAGCAATTAGGGGGCTGGAGGAAAGAGCCAGGTCGCCCGGAGAAGGCGTAATTAGCGCCGGGTAGATGTCTAGAGGTTATACCTTGCCTCCATTCGGCTCCGAATGCGAAATTGCTGCTCTGATAAATTGCCTCAGAGCCCAAAGGGCTTTGCTGGATCACACCCAGCATAACTCTGGTTGCCACCCACTTGAAAGATATATATTATGCGATGGGAATGGAGGAGAGGCCTTGCATTCATTGTTCCTGGAGACTCGCTTTAAATATATATATATATCACAGTATCCATTCTTCTGGGTGCCCAGCCCATGGATGGGTAGGGTTGCCAACCCCCAGGTGCAGCTAGGGTTGCCAAGTCTGGTTTGGAAAATACCTGGAAACTTTGAGGGTGGAGCCAGGAGAGGGTGGGGTTTGGGGAGGGGAGGGGCCTCAGCACAGTACAATGCCATTGGGTTCACCCTCCAAAGCAGCCATTTTCTCCAGGGGAGCTGATCTCTTTCGGCTGGGGATCAGTTGTAAAAGCGGGAGATCCCCAGGCCCCACCTGGAGGCTGGCAGCCCTAGGTACAGCCTGGAGATCTCCTGGAATTACAGCTTGGAGAGTTGGCAACTGACCATTTTGCCCCTGTTCTCCTCCTTATGGAGTCCCTGACCCACCCCTAGCATGTCGAAGCTCCGAAGATTGCCAAGAAGCCCCTAGGTGGGTTCCTAGCGACACCGGAGGGAGGTTAGGAGGCTGCCCCGCCTAACCAGAGCCCAAGCCAGGGACAGTGGTGGCCAGTGTTCCCTCTAAGCTGAGTGAGTGTGAGCTGGCTCACAGTTTTTTAGCCTCCAGCTCAGAGATTTTTGTCTCAACTCAGGAAGGACGGCTCCGGAGCAAACTAATCCATGCAGCAGCCAAATCGCTCGCTCACAACTTTATTGCCAGTAGCTCACAAAGTAGAACTTTTGCTCACAAGACTCCATAGCTTAGAGGGAACATTGGTGGTGGCAGCAATACCCGGAGGCAGTGGTGAACAACCGCCCCTTCAAGTGCCAGGTCAGGCCAAGGAGGGGTGGGCAGAGTGGGTCCTGCCAGCCGACTAGACCGGCCTAGCCTGGGCCATCCAAAAGACCCCAAAGTCTTGTTCCTCGTTAAGATCAATGCAGTGACCTTTCCCCCACAGCTGAACTGGTGATGGCATCGCCTCCCTGGATATGCTAAACAGTCTAAAGTGCAGTAGCAAAGAAAGGTGTAGGCTCTGTTTACGTCCCGGCTAATACGATTCAACCTATTGATAAATTCCCCTTCAGCAATTTGCGGCTGGCGTCCGTCTTGGAAGTTCCTCGGTCGGCGAAGGGGGACCCTCCCGTCAGCTACAGAGTGTCCCTTCATTTGAATCTGATTAGGCGGTTTCCCAGGCCCCGCCCAAAGCACCAGTGGGCCTCAGCGGCCTGGATCCTGCTTACCCCAGTGAATGGCTTCTCCCATATGCTCCTCCTCAAACGTTGTGTGCATTAAGTGCCGTCCACTCACCTCCAACACATGGCGACCCGATGAACAAATGACCTCCACAACCTCCTGTCCTTCACAGCCTCGCTCAGGTCTTGCAGACTGAGGGCCTTTGTGGCTTCCTTGGTTGAGTCCATCCATCTCCTGTTGGGTCTTCCTGTTTGGTGTAGTGGTTAAGTGTGCGGACTGTAATCTGGGAGAACCGGGTTTGATTCCCCACTCCTCCACTTGCACCTGCTGATGTGACCTTGGGTCAGTCGCAAGCTCTGGCACAGCTGTCCTTGAAAAAGAGCAGTTTCTGTCAGAGCTCTCTCAGCCCCACCCACCTCACAGGGTGTCTGTTGTGGGGAAGGGAAAGGAGTTTGTAAGCCGCTCTGAGACATCTTTGGGTAGTGAAGGGCGGGGTATAAATCCAATCTCTTCTTCTCTTCTTCTTCTTCTTCCCTGCTGCCTTCCACTTTTCCGGTGACTCATAGAATCATAGAATGTTAGAGTTGGAAGGTACCTTGCAGGTCATCTAGTCCAACCCCCTGCACTCTGCAGGAGCATAGCTGAAAGGCAGCCCTACATACCTTACATACCTACAACCAGGCCTCAGTTCCTGCCGGAGCGCACCGGAGCACCGCTCCGCCAGTCAGGAGCCCAGGGGGCGGGCACATAAGCTCCGCCCCCTGCTCCCACCAGCCATCAGTTGGGCAACCATGGGGGGCCCCCCGAAATGTTCCCCCGCTTCCCTGAGCCCTGGGGTGGTGGCCTTGGACTCGTAGGGGCAAATTCCACCTCTCGTGCGAGAGGTCATTCTGGCTCCCCCAGCTCTCGCGAGGGGCTCTTAGAATACAAACCTGGGTCTCCCCACATCAATCTGCGGGAACTGCGGGACCTTTCTCAGTTCCGCAGGGCCTGTAAGACGGAGCTCTTCCACCAGGCTTTCAAGTAGTAGCCACCGCCACTATAATTCCACCACCGATATGTATGCAACATCGCACCACTACCACCAATATGTGGTTCCATCTGGGTGCGAGGTGACCCTGGAAGGAGAGGGGATGACAAGTTGCAGGACCAATGCCATTTGACTAAGATCTATCCCATCTTGCACTGACACTTTGTTGTTGTATTATATTGTTTTACTGTTTTAGACTGTTTTATCTGTTTTAATTCTGGCACTTGTGCCTCGTTGTTAGCCGCCCTGAGCCTTTGGGGGGGGCGGGATATAAATCCAAAAATAAAATAAATCTGCAACTCTGACCACTGTGCAGTGCTGCCTCTACTGATCTGTAATGTTCCAGAGGTGTTGTAATGTAATACTCAGTTTCTCAAACGAGTGTATGCCTGTCTGTTGGTCCACTTAGGAGTCTTGATCCTGGTTGTGTGGTGGGCTAGTTGTGGCAAATGGTAGGGAAGCTCAGTATTTCTGTATACAGTTGTAGGGGCTTTATTGCAATGTGGTATGGCCTGATATTATGTTCTTATTCCAGTGTGGGATGTGTGTGGGGCAATGGAAGCTGAGTGATAGGGTCTCTCCAAGTGATTGCCAGAAGTGAGATGCGTCCCGGTCTTACAGATAATCTTACAAATAATCCTTTGCATTTATAGCATGCTTTCAACTTTAAAAGGATCATAATGCTGATTGTGTAAACTTAGGCATATCACAAGAGGTAGAGCAGGAAGGGTTGCATCAGTGCTTAGTTCTTGTGGCCCTTTCTTACACACCCTGGGAAATGCTGATTGCCACTTTGGGGCCAGGAAGCAATTTTTCTCCAGGCCAGTTTGGCCCCCAGTGAACATGGAGGGGTTTTTTTAATCATATACTGGGCATGGAACAGGTGTCACTGGGGTGTGTGGGGGGTATTGGTGAATTTCACTTTCTTACACGCCCAGGGAAATGCTGATCGCCACTTTGGGGCCAGGAAGCATTTTTTCTCCAGGCCAGTTTGGCCCCCAGTGATCCTGGAGGTTTTTTTTTTAAATCATATTCTGGGCATGGAACAGGGGTCACTGGGGTGTGTGGAGTGTATGGGTGAATTTCCTGCATTGTGCAGGGGGTTGGACTAGATGACCCTGGAGGTCCCTTCCCACTCTACGAGTCTATGATTCTATAATTC
>NW_015160469.1:7500-10954 GCF_001447785.1 Gekko japonicus
GTGTGGCCTTATGACACTCTTCCGGTGATGTCAGGGGGTGTGGCATATGCTAATGAGTTATGCTAATGAGTTCCCCTAGCTCTTTTTCTACGAAACGACCCCTGCTTCAGACATTACTCTCTCCCACCCCCAACTGCTTTTCCAGTCACTTCCGGTGGGGGCGGGGTGTGTGGCCTTATGACACTCTTCCGGTGATGTCAGGGGGTGTGGCATATGCTAATGAGTTATGCTAATGAGTTCCCCTAGCTCTTTTTCTACGAAACGACCCCTGCTTCAGACATTACTCTCTCCCACCCCCAACTGCTTTTCCAGTCCCTCCATTGCCTAAGGATCATCTACATCCCCTCCGTCCTGATTTTGGCCATCTTGCCTGGTGTACACATACCATGTTCCCCAGGGCTGGCGTCAGCATACCCTCAAGTGGGGCCTCTGCCAGGGCCCAGAGTTTCTGGTGGGGCCCACTGCTGACTGCACCCTCTGACCAGTCGCTCGCTAGCACTGCACCACCCACGGTCCCTGCTGCCCACACTGCCTGGTGCCCCTGGGCAAGGTGCAGATGTGTCAGCAAACAAGGGAAGGGTGCACAAGCATTTGGGAGACATGCAAGTGGGTGAGAAGGAAGGAGATGCCTGGGGGTGGGTGCAGGAAGCAAGGAAGGCCATGGAACCTGTCTGCCCTGACATTTCCACTCATAAGAACATTAGAAGACCCCGGTACAGGCTGAGGAAGTCGAAACTTTAATTGCATCAATGAAAGTGGGGACAGCCCCTGGGCCTGATGTTATACCACCTGAGGCCATAAAAGTTTTCTCTCAGTGGTGGTCTCCCTTTCTGGCAGATTTATTCACTGCTATAGATAAGACCGGTCAAATACCAGATGACTGGAAAAATGCCATAATAGTACCGATCTTCAAAAAGGGAGATTGCCAGCTCCCAAGTAACTACAGACCAATAAGTCTTTTGTCCATCATTGGGAAGCTCTACGCCAAACATTTGGCCACAAAGCTTAAGTCTTGGATATTAGAGCAGCAAGTCCTTGGGATAGAGCAGATTGGGTTTTGTCAGGGCAAGTCAACTTTAGACCATTGCATTGTCCTTAATCACTTAATTAATAAATACAAATACCAGTGGTCCATCTAGTCCAGTATCCTAAGAACATAAGACAAGCCCTGCTGGATCAGACCAGTGGTCCATCTAGTCCAGCATCCTAAGAACATAAGACAAGCCCTGCTGGGTCAGACCAGTGGTCCATCTAGTCCAGCATCCTAAGAACATAAGACAAGCCCTGCTGGGTCAGACCAGTGGTCCATCTAGTCCAGCATCCTAGGAACATAAGAAGAGCCCTGCTGGATCAGACCAGTGGTCCATCTAGTCAAGCATCCTAAGAGCATAAGAAGAGCCCTGCTGGATCAGACCAGTGGTCCATCTAGTCCAGTATCCTAAGAACAGAAGAAGAGCCCTGCTTGATCAGACCTGGGTGAGGTACGTGAGGTACGTATCCAAAGAACAAAGCAGGAGAAGAAGAAGAAGAAGAAGATATTGGATTTATACCCTGCCCTTCACTTCCTGAAGGAGTCTCATAGCAGCTTACAATCTAGTCCATCTAGTCCAGCATCCTAAGAACATAAGACAAGCCCTGCTTAATCAGACCAATGGTCCCTCTAGTCCAGCATCCTAAGAACATAAGAAGAGCCCTGCTGGATCAGACCAGTGGTCCATCTAGTCCAGTATCCTAAGAACATAAGAAGAGCCCTGCTGGATCAAACCAGAGGTCCATCTAGTCCAGGATCCAAACACATCAGACGAGTCCTGCTGGATCAGACCAGTGGTCCATCTAATCCAGTATCCAAAGAACATCAGAAGAGCCCTGTTGGATCAGACCAGTGGCCCATCTAGTCTCACACAGCAGCCAACCAATTCCTCCGGAGAGCCAACAACAGGGCAGAGAGGCCGAGACTTTCCCTTGATATTGCCTCCTGGCTCTGGGATTCAGCGGTTTTGTGACTCCAAACGTGGAGGTTCCCTTTAGTCGGCTAGCAGCCATTGACAGACTGGTCCTCCATCAATCTATCTAATCCCCTTCTAAAACTGTGGCTGTCACGATATCCTCTGGCAGTGAATTCCACCTGTGCCCCCTGGTCTCTTTCGGAAAGAAAGGAAGAACACAACCTTTCGCATTTTCCTATTCTTTGGGCGCAGCCGAATGTTACCCCAACCCTGCCAGGCCCCGATCCCAAGCCCAGGAAACCCGGGGACGTTGAGCAGCATTGCGTCGAGACACACTCCCATCTCGAAATGAGCCAACCTGCCAACTGCCGACTGGCATCCCCAGAGGGGCGAAGGGCCGCCCACGCACACCTCGTTGACAGACGAAGCTGCATCCTTAATGGCAAACGCCCCATTGGACAAATAAGGAAGGGTGGGAGAGGACCCGGAGAAGATATGATAATGATCCTCTTCCCCTGGAATAACAGACGGGGCGAAGGAAAAAGTCCTGCCAAACCAGCCTGGCTGGATGGAGCCCAAGTTATATCCATAGGGTTCCATCCCAGTTTCATTTGCAGGCATGCTGGGAAACAAAATTATTTATATTTATTTATTTGAGTCATGCATTCGTAGGCATTTATCGGATTCCTGGCTTGGTTTCTAGTTCCTGTTGTGCCCTGAAACGCATTATTCCCCCCTTTCCCGTTCTCTTGGCTTTTTTTCTTTATTTCATTTTATTTTTTTTGCTGATTCTGCTCTTTCTGCCGGTTGCTTGGTAACCGCCCGCTTGCGCTTCGCCCTTATCAGATTGTGCCTAGTTACCATCTTTCTTGCACATGCCCAGGGCAACTCTGCTATCAGAGCCTGCTGAATATTTTAATCCCCCCCCCCAAAAAAAAAGAAGACTTCATCTTTATTCACCGCGGTATCTTTTCCGTTTCCCTCCCTCTCATATTTTTTTGTCGTGTTTTCCGTTTCCACAGCATTCTCTCCCCCTCTTTTTTCTGGATCGTTGTGGATATGTAAAAAAAAGATAGCTGTGGATAATCTGAAAGGAAACTGTACCATTGGGTTGTTTACTTTGGAGGCGATCCCCGCATCTTTTTCTTATTAGAAAAGGGGAGGGGGGTGGGAATGATTCCACAACCTGACCTATTTTACAGCCAAGAGAAATATTATCATTTTTTGTCTTGTCCAACTGCTTTTTAAAATCAGCCATGGAAAAATAAAATTAAACACGGGAATGAAATGGTAGATTGTAAAACATTTATCGACTGGGATAAATGGCCGACCTAGTCCTGAAGGCCTGGGCTGGGTAACCAATCTGTTGTCGGCTTGCGACTTGGGAAGGTTGCATCGTAAATGTTGTATGGTTGCATGGAACAGGGCAGCTGTGGAGGGTAAAACTCTCTGGGCTATTGCAAATGTGGAAGAGCTCGAACAAGGAACAAAGCAGGAGAAGAAGAAGA
>NW_015160470.1:0-1451 GCF_001447785.1 Gekko japonicus
GGAGTCTTATGTTCTTAAGACAGGAAACTTCAATCCATAACGTGCCTTCAGTAGATGTGTGCCTCTCCTCGATGCGTAACTTTGTCTTGGCGTGCCTCCTCAGTATCAGAAGAGCCGCTGGAATACAAGGAGGCCACTGGCAAACACCTGCCCACTGCATTCCCAGCACATGGGAAGATGTGAAGTGCAAGGCCAGACTGCACACGGAGGTGATGTTATTATCTGAGTAGGATGTTGAAGTTCAGGTGGACCTCCTTCACTCCAGGGCATTGTGGCTCTTCTGTCTCTGCCAGAATTCTAAAGGCTTAAACCCACATTAAACCTGAAGGCCAATTTCACTGGAAAAGCTTGACTTCTAGAGTTTCAAAAAGGAAGAATGGTCAACTGCTTAGGAGCTCACTTAAGAGTGGTGGACTCTAATCGGGAGAACCTGGGCTCCTTACTGCCGGAGCTCCACTCCTGTGCACTCCTGCAAGAAATGACCCCTGCTTTCTAGACACATAAATGGTATGTTCACAAGCCAGCAATCTATACAGGGGAAGGGGGGGACAGGGTTGCCAGCTGCAAATTGGGAAATACCTGGAGATTTTGGGAGTGGAGCCTGTAGGGGGTGAGGTCTAGGGAGGGACTTCGAGGTGGCATAAAGCCATAAAGTCCACCTTCCAAAGAGGCCATTTTCTCCAAGCTAACTGATCTCTGTCATCTGGAGACAGTTGTGGGAGCTCTCCAGCCACCACACGGCGGGGGGAGAGGGGAGGCAAACATATACGCACCTGCTCCCTCTCCATGTGTGCCCATTTCAGCATGCATATTGTCATGTGCAGACGGCTGGAGTGTGTCACCGCCATCTGACAGCTACTGTCAACACCTCCGGAGATGAGGTTTTGGGCTGGGTCACGCTGCTCTTTCCAAATTAAACAGAAATGTGTGACGTTCATCCACACCCACCCCAGCAGCCATCCAGCACCTAAGTAGACCGTGCTGTTCATTCGCAGTGTCTCCGATGGCCCCTAGCGCCAAGCTCTCCAGAGAATCATTTCGGGGGGATCGCGGGGGATCGCAGTTCCCCTGGGTGAGGTACGGGGGTGGGGCACATGACAAAGCCCCGACGATGGCCCCTAGCGCCAAGCTCTCCAGAGAACGTTTGGTAAGTGCCTGGCAGATAATTATGTTGGTGGATTCTTATCATCCACTGCCAGAAAGCCCAGCCTTCACTTTAGGCTCGCACAACCTGTGACCCAACAAGCTGAACACAGCCACTGTATGGTGGCCTGCAAGGTACTTGTACGGTGGCCTGCAGGAGACATCTTTCCCAGCGTTTGCAGTCTCAAGAGAGGCACTACAAATAGGAGGATGGCTGAGCTCCTGTTTGGCCACTGTGCATCTTTGGCAGACTGTATCCAGTTTGGCGCCCTGACCTAGATGGCCAGATCGCGGAAGCTAAGCAGGGT
>NW_015160470.1:3608-6540 GCF_001447785.1 Gekko japonicus
AGGGGAGCTGCAAGGCCGGCGCCGGTGGCCGGGACCGTTGGGGGTGGGGTGTGTGGCCTTATGACACACTTCTGGTGATGTCAGGGGGTGTGGCCTTATGACACACTTCCGGTGATGTCAGGGGGTGTGGCATATGCTAATGAGTTATGCTAATGAGTTCCCCTAGCTCTTTTTCTACGAAATGACCCCTGTCTTCTAGGGACAGTTCAGGCTCGATTGGATCTCGACGCAAGCACCCAAGACAAATGGTCCTGCAAAATGGGCAGCTCCTTTCTGCGAAGATGTCGAAACATTCCGGGCTTATGATCTGCACACCAAAAGTACCAGTCACCTGAAGGCAGTCGACTCAATTAAGTTATTTCACAAGCTTGGTGACTCACCACAAACCAGCTGTATCAATCGGCTCGGGGTAGACCAGCTTGCCTCACCTCTTTCCTTTCTTTTTTTAATTACCAACCCACAGACGAAGAATCACTCCTTGTTTTGCTCCATTCGTAATGCATAAATCGTGACACAGTCGTGCAATATGCCATCCAGTGCACAGGGAACATATTCCCTAGTACATTCTTTCTCCAAGGCTGAGAAAGGCCTACAGTTGCCAGATTTTATTTAAAAAAAACAAGCAAACATTCAAACACAATAGATGTCATTTTCAGTTCTAAGATTGAAGAAGAAGAAGATGAACAAGAAGAGGAGATTGGATTTATACCCCGCCCTTCACTACCCAAGGGAGTCTCAGAGCGGCTTACAAACTCCTTTCCCTTCCCCTCCCCACAACAGACACCCTGTGAGCAGTGTTCCCTCTAAGCTGAGTTAGTGTGAGCTAGCTCACAGTTTTTTAGCCTCTGACTCACACATTTTTGTCTTAGCTCAGGAAGGATGGCTTCAGAGCAAACTAATTTATGCAGCAGCCAAATCAGCCGCTCACAACTTTAATGCCAGCAGCTCACAAAGTAGAATTTTTGCTCACAGGACTCCACAGCTTAGAGGGAACATTACCTGTGAGGTAGGTGGGGCTGAGAGAGCTCTTGACAGAAACTGCTCTTTTTCAAGGACAGCTCTTATCAGAACTACGGCTTGCTCAAGGTCATCCAGCAGGTGCAAGTAGAGGAGTGGGGAATCAAACCCGGTTCTCCCAGATTAGAGTCCGTGCACCGAACCACTACAACCAAAAATCAAGGAAGTCATGGCATAACCGCCTGGATTAGCGGAGGCCTCTCTGTTTGGTTCCTCTCTGATAAGGCTTTGCGGGAGTAGCTTTCATCATCTTTCAAGCCTCTCTCTAGCCTGACAATGCACTCTGCTCTAAAAACAAGAATTTGCATTTCTCTAACGCTGTCATTTCACCCTCATAGGCCCCGGTCACAAGAGCGGGATCATCCGCAAGAGATGGGAGGCTTTTTGAGCCGGAGCAAAAAGACGCACGGTAGCAAGATCTCACCTTCCCCCGAGGCTCCATGCCCAAGCCTGCAGCAGCCGATCACACCACGCTAAGCAACACAGCAGCAAGGTGTTTGTGCGCATGCGTTGGACGCCAATGGGCACTGGCTGCAACGGGTTACCACCGCTTCGTGATCAGACACCCACGCGCACTATGCATTATCGTGAAACTAGTACATCTGCGTCTTCGGACTGAAGCTGCGAGTTAGAGACGGGAATGCAACATTTCCCAGATGTTCAAGTATGATCGCGCAGCTTTAATCCGCAGGCAAGCCGTCCCTCCCGAGGGGCAAATTCGCCATGTGAATGGGGCCATATTTTGTCAAAGGCTCCAAGTGAGAAGGTTCGTAGCACCTGGCCTCCACTCGCTGAAGCAGGTGTCTGTGCTTCCAATATGGTCACCATAACGTTTAAACTTTATTTTATTGGCTGAAGGCTCTGAGATTCTTAGAATGATTCCTTGGTATGATATTTGTGACTTTATTTTGACATATAACCTCCTTGACTGTCTAGGGTAGCTAGGGTATGAGTTCAGGGTGAAAACTGTCCTCTTTATTTTGATATTCTTCTGCTAAAAGTGTGTCAACCTGACGTCATCCATGTGGGCTGAACCGATGGGTGCCGAGGGTATAAATTGTTGAAGATTTCCTTGCTCTGGGCTGGTCATTGATCAGCTCTCTGTGAGCTCTTGTCGACTAGACCAAGGCGCTCTGCATTTAATACTAGTGCACTATGTTTGTGCTGAAGTATTCTATGCTGACTATGGAAATGTTATGCTTTTATCCTAAAATATTTGTTAAGTGCTAAAGTGCTGTCTGTCCTTAAGAAGCTTATGTTGTAATAAACTGGTTTTGTTCAGGAACTATGGAAATATTTGTTAAGTGCTAAAGTGCTGTCTGTCCTTAAGAAGCTTATATTGTAATAAACTGGTTTTGTTCAGGAACTATGGTCTCTCTCTATTGGTTCAGTCCATTGTCAGTCTCCACCCAGCCAATAAAATAACTAAAGGGGAATGGGAGAGTCCCAGGGAAATCGTCCTGGGGTCCCAGAATCCCACAAAATCTATCAAGGCCAGGCCAGTATTGTCTGCTGAGATGGGCGGTGGCTCTCCAGAAACAAAAGCTGAGGTCTACCTGATCCTTTCTGCTGGAGTTGTTGAGGACCGAACCTATAACTAAAGGGGAATGGGAGAGTCCCAGGGAAATCGTCCTGGGGTCCCAGAATCCCACAAAATCTATCAAGGCCAGGCCAGTATTGTCTGCTGAGATGGGCGGTGGCTCTCCAGAATTTCAAGCTGAGGTCTACCTGATCCTTTCTGCTGGAGTTGTTGAGGACCGAACCTGGGACTTTTCACATCTATCTATCTATCTATCTATCTATCTATCCATCATCCATCCATCATCCATCATCTATCTATCTATCTATCTATCTATCTATCTATCTATCTATCTATCTATCTATCTATCTATCTATCTATCTATCATCTATCTAT
>NW_015160470.1:6939-7101 GCF_001447785.1 Gekko japonicus
CAAACCTCTTTCCTTTCCTCTCCCCACAACAGACACCCTGTGAGGTCGGTGGGGCTGAGAGAGCTCTGTTAGAAACTGCTCTTTTTCAAGAACAACTGTGCCAGAGTTATGGCTTGCCTATCTATCTTATCTATCTATCTATCTATCTATCTATCTATCTAT
>NW_015160470.1:8292-11417 GCF_001447785.1 Gekko japonicus
TATATATATATATGTTTTATATCTGACACACCAAAACCAGACAGATATACATGCAAACAAACACTGGGATAATCTATCCATATAGTATCTGTTAAATTTCCCATACATCTCTCAGTAAAAGATAAATTTCTGCACCTTGCATTTTTAGGTAAAGCTTTTGCACATATTCTTATAAGTGTTCTTGTTGACCCCTAGTTCCATTGTGTACACAGTTTATTTAAAGTATTCTTCGATCCATCTGTAAAACCTCGACCAAGTATTTTCAAAGTTTTCCTCTTTTTGTCCTTTCAAAATTAAATGTATCCCTCTCAGCAGTTTCTAGCAATTTATTAATTATCTCTTCTTTTGAAGGTACCTCTTTTCTTCTCTGGTATTTGGCATACAATATTCCATACAATATTTACATGTGAAATAAGATAAGAATCCTGGAGACTTTGGGGGTGGATCCAGGAGAGGGTGGGGTTTGGGGAGGGGAGGGGACTCTTCAGGTATTTTCCAACCCAGACCTGACAACCCTATTTTTGGGGGTGGAGCCTGGAGACAGTGGGGAGGTGAGGTGAGGGAACTCTTCAAGGGACAATGCCATCGAGTCCACCCTACAAAGCAGCCATTTTCTCCAGGGGAACTGACCTCTGTCATCTGGAGATCAGTTGTAATAGTGGGAGATCTCCAGGCCCCACTTGGAGGTCATCATAACCACCAGGGGTTATTTCGTAGACAAAGAGGTGCAGGAGCTCATTAGCAGAACTCATTTGCAGAACTCATTTGCATATGCCACACCCCCTGACATCACCGGAAGTGTGTCAGAAGGCAACACCCGCTGCTCAGGCTCCACTGGACTGTTTTGGATTGCTAGCTATTGGGGGGGGGCGTGTAGATCTGTCCTCACAGAGGAGGGAGAGCTTGTACCTGAATAAAACTTGGTCTTAAAGGTGCCACTGGACTGTTTTGGATTGCTAGCTATGGGGGCGGGGGAACACGCAGATCTGCCCTCACAGAGGAGGGAGAGCTTGTACCTGAACGCGGGTGGGGTGGGGGCTCTGCAACGTACCTGGCTGGTTCTTGCTCCTCATGGCCCGACTAAGGGATGCTGGGGGTGGGGGGTGGGGCTTGTTGGATATGCCCCCCCCCTGAGCTCCTTACTGCCAGAGCTCCGCTCCTGTGTGCTCCCGCAGGAAATGACCCCTGCTGATTCCAATCTGTATTTGAGGGCCCCTGGTATCTGCCCTGCTGAGCAACATCTCTTGAAAGGTCTCCCATGACCGGCTTTAGGGTTGCCAGGTCTGGGTGGGAAATATCTGGATTCTTTAGGGGTGGATCCCTGAGAGGGCGGGGCTTGGGGAGGGGAGGGGCCTCAGCATGGTCCAATGCCATAGAGTCCACCCTTCAAAGCAGCCATTTTCTCCAGGGGAGCTGATATCTGTCAGCTGGAGACCAGTTGTCAAAGCGGGAGATCCCCAGGCCCCACCTGGAGACTGGCAACCCTAGCTGGCTTCCTTAGAATATCCTTCCAAAGAGAACATTTTTTGTGGGGCTCTAGCTCTTTTTCAGGTTTATCCAGGCTCCAGCAAGGGTAAGAAAAACTGCTTGCTCAGCTGTAGTGAGACAAAGAGGGAGCGAAGCAAACTTTTTTTGATGACGGTCCCTCCAATGGACTCGATTGGAAACGGGATGCACCACGCGAGGGGGGGGGCGGGGAGAGAATTTCCTTATGTTCTCCATAATTAAAGCTATTAACAAAGCCATTTTGAAGATGATTTTATCTAGCATATCATGGAAGAAAGATCTAGATATGCATAGCAATTAAAGATCGACTTTGATTCCGATAATCCTTTTTAATTGCTTTTTTAAATGGTACTGACTTTCCCCCCAACATTTCTGTGAAGTGCTTGATGGAAGAATTTTATTTTATTTTATTTTTTAAAAAAACAAGATACCTAAAATGCTGATGCAGGGAGATTAACTAATCAAGATTGCTCTATTTTGTTGGAATAACTAGAACGGAAGCTTCTGCTGGGAGTGGGCACGGTGTAATTATTCTGACTAATGTATGGCTCCCCGTAATCTCATCTCACCTTCTGGGAACAATGTAGAACCCATTAAAGGTTGGATCGTGAAATGTCATACAAATCTGGCAGCAAGATTCCTTTGGGTTGGGGAAAATAGCTGCCAATAACTACATTCTTAACTGGTTTTTTTCCAAACGAATTCTGTGGGAATCTCTACCAAGTTTAGAGTTTTTGTTGTTCAGTCGCACAGTCGAGTCCGACTCTTCGCGACCCCATGGGCAAGATCTCGCCAGGCCCTCCTGTTTTCCGCCGTCCTCTGAAGTTTGCTCAATTTTATGTTCGTTGCATCTATGACACTGTCTAACCATCTCAACCTTTGCCGTCCCCGTCTTCTTTGACCTTCAATCTTTCCCAGCATTTAGAGTGGCACAGTGCAAATAAATGCAGAGTTGGATTCTTTTTTTTCTAAAAGTTTGCTGTATGTAACAGTGGAGTCTTTAGGGTTTCCAACCTCAAGGTCGTAGTACAAATAGATTTCCAGCCAAAAAGAGAAGTCAAAATGAGGCGGGATGTTCATTGATTTTAATTGTAATTAAAACACCTGAAAACAGTTAGGCCAAACCAGCCTATCAAAAAACGTCTGCTTTCTGAGCACACAAAGGAAGTACATGAAATTTTACACCTATAGTGACATAGCCAAGAAGATAATATTCATAAATCATAATTGGTTACAAAATTACAAAGCATCATCTGAGTAGTAATTCAATTTGTCAAATACGGAAAAAAGGTGTGCCTACATGATATCTTAAATGTTTATTTAACCTATCCTTAATAATAATACTCAAGGATTCTTCATACCCAAACAAAAAGTGTTTTTTTCTGATATGCAACTAAAGCCCTTTTTGACCCAGACACTGCAGAGTTCTACCCCAAACAACTAAAACCATGAACACTATACTTCTAGCAAATACCTCTATTGAAAAACCTATCTTCTGCTGTACCAGCAAAATCATGTTGTTGTCTTGTCTGCTTGCTTCAGCTAAAAAGATACTCTAATGCACAAGGGAGAGGCCTTACTATTTAGTATGGTTTCATTGGGTTTGAGGTTTCCCAGGG
>NW_015160471.1:0-2130 GCF_001447785.1 Gekko japonicus
CCCCCCCCTAATACGCCTCAGAGGAACGGTAGGCCCAAGCCTCTGGATTTAATAGTGTTTAAATGCTGTTTCAGGAGCTGTTTCCAAATGGGGCAGGAGGCTGCAGAAGTTCTCCCTGTGCGAAACTCTAAATCTTTCCGAAAATACCAGCCTTAATTGGGGCCTGTTTTCTTGCATCAGCTGGATATGGGGGGATCTTTATCCCAAACATAACAGCTAGCATTACAGACAGGTGTTTGTGTGTTTAAAGAGATTCAGGACTGAAAACAAGGAAGCACTTCTGCACACCACGAAATTGATTTAGAACATTCACTGTGTTGGATCTGGGGAAGGTGTACCCCCTTTGGATCACTAAAAAGGTCATGCTGGAACTCGCTTGGGCAGAATGGGAACAGCAGTAAGGAGGGAATCAGGCAAGATCAGCTTGTGGGATCCACTCCACTACCACAAGGTCTGATGCAAGTATAAAAGGCTTGGACACGTTTATGACAGAAATCTGCACCGCCAAATGGAACCTCCATCGTCAAGAACAGTATATCTTGGAGCCAGGGTGAGGTGTCCATGAGGTTACTGTTCAAAATGAACTGAACAGACTGTTTTCTAAGCCACCAAACTTTTCTTACATTCTTGCCCAGCAGCAGAGGACACACAGCCACCCCCAAGCCATTTCTTACCCTGTGCTACAGGCAGTCAATATAAGAAGGTAATTCTTTGGCCCACCTGTGAATTCGTGGCTCTCCTCCATAGACCACCCTCCACACCCAGCCTGCGGTGTCAACTAACAAGCACAGAAGCCTTCCTGTTACCTGGAGAAGCTGATGGCGTTCTGGTTTGAAGACCCTGTAGGTCTCAGTTGAGAGCAGAGTAGCTATTATTTCCTCCTTATTCAATGGCACTTAAAATCAACCGAGGCTAAGGAGAGCAGCCCTTCCCGTCTCCCACCCACCCCATGCTGGAAGCCACAAACATCACCTTGTGCGTTTACAATGAGCGGAAAGGCACATTCAGGTCTCAGTTGAGAGCAGAGTAGCTATTATTTCCTCCTTATTCAATGGCACTTAAAATCAACCGAGGCTAAGGAGAGCAGCCCTTCCCGTCTCCCACCCACCCCATGCTGGAAGCCACAAACATCACCTTGTGCGTTTACAATGAGCGGAAAGGCACATTTACCATTGGCCAAACGGGAGATGTTTTTAAAATGTAGCTTTCCTGGGCCTTAAAGACAGAAGAGGCAACCAGCCCTGGAGAGGTCAAGATGCTGGGAAGTTCCTGCTCGGAGAGCCTCGCCCTCGAGGGACCACCAGAGAAAGCAATTTGGGTGACAGTCCTTCAGATTTAATTTCCCACCTTTCCTTCCTTCCCAGAACACAAGGCGGCAGAGCTTGTAATTCAAGGATGGTGCTGGAGGTATTCAGCGTGGCCTGTCATGACAAGCACAGCGGAGGTTTTTGTCTGAGGGTTGCTTTTATGACGGGCCTAATTATTTGTTTTCCTCTTGCCCGAGGAGACAACAGGTGTACAGGTGAATCGATAGATGGCTGGCTGGTCTGTTAACTTCAATTCAGAGAAAAGGCAGGCTGGCTGAACAGCATCTCAATTTACTCCTCATGAGTAGGGAGAGGTATACGCAAACAAGACCCGGATACCACTCCCCTGCAACCCCCCAAAAAGGGGGCATAAAGAAATAGCGGTTCTTCTGCCCAGCCTCTCTCCTAACCTTCAATCCCTCAATATAGAGAAATATTTTCTTCCCCATCTCCCATTCCTCCTCTCCGAGAAGAGTGTGATGTTTACCATCTGAAAATGGGACCCATGCTTGGGCTGATCATAACTAACTTCATATATTTTGTCAACAGCGGCACTGAGAGAATCACTTGGCGGTATGACGGCCGGCCCAGTCTCTTCCTTCCAATGAACCTGAGCTTGTTAAAAAAATGGCAAGAATTTGGAATTTGTAGCCCACTGCCAAATCAAAAACCAGGCACTTTGGGAAAGCGTGGCCCTCCACTTCAGCCGTAGCCACAGCTAAGGAATGGTGGCGTGAGGCACACAAGCACATCAAAGACCCACATCGGTCCAGCTAAACAGGACTCAGACAAGCCTGACGCTGCCACTACCGAGACACATCTT
>NW_015160471.1:8765-8952 GCF_001447785.1 Gekko japonicus
CTCCCTCACAGGGTTGTTGTGACGATAAAACAGAGGAAAGAAGAACTAAGTTGCTTTGGGTAAAGACGGGATACTAACTAAGTTAAAGAAATAAAAAGATACCCGTGAGAATTAAAAGTACACGCACGCGAGGCTAGAGGTGCTGACGGAAACTGCCGGAAACTGCTGGCAGTTCCCTTAGGAATGC
>NW_015160471.1:9131-9290 GCF_001447785.1 Gekko japonicus
CTTTCCTAACCTCGAGCTGCCAGTCACTCCTTCCCTTGTGCCAAGATCCCAGGCGTACTTCAAGCCCCTGGGGGGAGGGGAGACAGGGACTGCTCTTTTCCCAGCATCACAAACAACCACACCAGGGAATCCATCCATCGGGTTGCCAGGTAACCGCAG
>NW_015160471.1:9336-11296 GCF_001447785.1 Gekko japonicus
GGGGGGGGAGAAGTGGGACTTTTTTGGGAAACAGTTCTAGTCCTAAGGTGTCTCCCCCCCCCCAATGGAAAAAAAACAGAAATTTGGGTAAGCACCAAAGTAACGACTATGAAATATTTTCTCTTTTGGAATGAGACAAGAAAATAAAGAACTGCACCAGTCACAGGAGATAAAAAAATAAGGCCCAAAGCCAATGGTGCAAAATTGGGTTAAAATATGTGTTATTACTCAGTTAAATTTCCAAAAAATCCCCTGAGCGTTCCACCAACAGGCGTCGTCAGGGGAATCTGTCATACGTAATAACAACACTGAGTTTACATATGTACATAAAATTATACAAATAAGATATTGCATTCAAAGTTAAAATCCAGGTCCTAAAATATCAGCTACGTACAAAACCGCTAGAGCTTTTTCTGTCCTTGAGAAATTTAACTGAGTACTCTACCCTGATGTTGCACCATCGGCCTTATTTTTATCTCTCTCGGGGTGAGCAGAGCAGTTCTTCCGAGAAGCCTTTACTTATTCAAAATGTGGAGTAGGAAGATTTGCCGTCTAAGACAGCTTTCCCCATTCCAGACTAATATTCCTGGCATTCTTTCAGAAGGCAGCCAAGTTGGTTTTCAGGAGAAATTCCAGGAGCACCTGAGAAACCAGCAAGATTTTGGGGGGTATAAACTGTCAACGCTTCCTTCGTCAGGCATCTAAGGTGCTACCGGACTCCAAGCTCGCTCTTCTGGCATTCACCACTGCGGTTAACTCCAGCACTAACAATAGGCAAGTACCTGTCTAACTTCCAGCTGAAGTTTGGAATAGGCTTTTTGCCTCCACTTGATGAAGGATTCTGCGTTAACTCAAAAATTTGCATATCACTGCTAATTGCTCAAGTAAAGGGTACTTTACCTAACACCTTCCTTCTTAGTGGGGTTACTGGAGCTCTCCTGGAAGGACAACTGGTCTTCAGGCTACAGAGATCAGTCCCCCTGGAGAAAATGGCAACTTTTGAGGGTGGACTCTGACATTACATCTTGGTTGGGTTCCCTCCCCAAACGCCATCCTCCCGGGCACTATCCCTACTCCCAAATCTCTAGGAATTTCCTGAGCTGGCAACCCTAGTACTTGGCCGGCTTCATCTAAATGCTGTCTGTACAGTCACATTTGGATAACATATTGCAATCTCAAGAATCTAGGTGCACAGCAGTTCTTTCATACTGTATCCTCTAAGTCAGAGGTGTCAAACCCATTTGTTACAAGGGCTGGATCTGACATAAATGTCACTTTGTCGGGCCGGGCCACGTGTGCCATAAAATGTAATGCCAGGTGCCGGAAATATAAACTTCATAAAGGACACAGGCAAACTCAATTAACGATATTATTTTGTACTCAAAATATAAACATATGGAAACACTGAAACTCTTACAGTATTTCCTTATAGGATCTCCCTGATGCCCACCCTTCCACTGCCCATTACACATCAGCCCTGGGACAGTATGCAGGGACATAATGCACAGCCTCTGTCATCTGGCAATAAAGGTAATCAGTCGGTTGTGGATCGGATAGAAGCTCTGGACGGGCCAGTTCTGGCCCACGGGCCATATGTTTGATACCCCCACTCTAAGCCCCTTACTCTAGTGCAGACTCACAGTAATGTGAACTACCAGTCCAACTTCCAATGTTAACCCAATGAATGTCGGTTCTATTCTGAAACATGCAGCCTGCACAGAATAAAGGGACTTTTAAAAAAAAATTATCGTTTGGGATGGAACGCCAGCTGCAATCCTATGGACCACTTCCTGGGAGTAAGACCCACTGAATAACATGGGGGTTGACTTCTGAGCAGAACGGCTTAGAAACACCCCCACAGTTCCAGCCAAGTTCCAGAAAAGGTATTGGGGGGGGCAGGTGGAAGGCCTAACGTGAGATGGATGGACTCAAGCAAGCAAGACCAGAGCAAGGCTGTTAG
>NW_015160472.1:0-4909 GCF_001447785.1 Gekko japonicus
ACATTTTTATCCTTCTTCCAAGGAGCTCAAGGTGGCCTGCTTGGTTCTCCTCTTTCTCAGTTTTGCCCCACAACAAGACTAGTTGGCTAGTCTTGCATACTGAGCGATCTTTCCTCCTAGTGTTACTGGGTGGCATCTTGCTTCACTGTTTGACCACTGAAAGCAAAGCGTAGAGAAAAATGGGAGTGCTAGCTTTATTGAAACTTACAGATAAACATGGGTTAAGAAGACAAGAAGGAAATTAGAGTAGACTGAGCACACCCAGCTCATCCACCCAGGTCTCAGTGATGCATGACACGACAACATGGTCATACAGGATTTAATCCTGCATGACTGATGTATTAACAGGTTAGCTCAGAGTGGCATGGGCTGTTTTTTAAGCCGTTATTTTAATGGCTGTGGCTCCATGGGTAGCTTCTTCTGTATTAGCTGTGACTTCCACAAAGTGTAACTGCTGTGCTTATATCTGTTTTTCTCTGCGTGTGATAAAGATACTAACTTAAATGATCCCCCAGAAGGAAACCAAATTTTTAAAATACAAAAAGCTTATTAATTCATTTTTAACAGTACTTTACAGTGGTCCCACTGGTGGACCTCATGATGGCACCTGGTATTTTTGGCCACTGTGTGACAGTGTTGGACTGGATGGGCCTTTGGCCTGATCCAACATTAGCGTCTCTTATGTTCTTATGTTACTAGTTGTCATTCTGTTTGGGGACTGGTTAAGCTGTATCAAACTGTGCTGACAAATAATAACTTTCAACTATACGATAATAGCTACAAATTATTAATAGAATAAATTAAGAAAGACTTGAAAAGATGGCAAGATCTTCACATCTCAACGATGGGTAGAGTGTCCACGATAAAAATGAACATCTTACCAAGATTCCTATTCCTAGCACAAACAATCCCGATACTGAAGAACTTTGAAATATGTAAAACTAACATAAGGATTTATTTTGTATATGATGTAAAAAATCACCTGGTTAAACTGTATTTGCAAACTGTGCTTAGTGTTTTTTTATTATCACTTGTTTGATATAAGCTACCCTCTAAGTCCTTTAGATAGTAAAGCACTATGATATGGGAAGGGAACACTACCTCTCAGGTAAGCTTAAGGAAATCATCCTTTACATAGAAGCTCTTTTCTTACTCAACCAGTCTATGCCAAACCACTCAGAATCTATTCAATGTAAGTAAGTACTTCCTATTCAATGGGGCTTACTCATAGGGAAGTGTTTTTAGGATTGCACTGTAAGCCAAGTCTTCAGATATTCTCCTAAAACAGTCCTAGTTATTTCTCTGCAAGTATCCTTGAAATAGCAGGTTTGCACTGGGTATTTAATACTTTATGTCAGAGATGTCAAACTCAGTTGTCACCAGGGCCAGATCCGACACGAGTAGAGTCACTTTTTCAGACCAGGCCATGTGTGCCGTAAAATGTAATGCCAGGTACAGAAGACAGAAACGATGACAAACAGCAGCTAGTAAGCACCAAGTTGGTGTATCCTCACCAGTGTTCCCTCTAAGCTGAGTTAAGTGTGAGCTAGCTCACAGTTGTTTAGCCTCGGGCTCACATATTTTTGTCTTTGCTCAGGAAGGAGGGCTCCAGAGCACACTAATTTCTGCAGTAGCCAAATTTGCGGCAGATGAGGTAAATGCACTCACTGCTTCCCCATCCTTTTCCACCACGGGAGAGCTGCGGTTTCGAGTTCGACCCCCGGTTTTCTGAAGGAAAAAAGCACGAGCCCAACAGGAAACCGGAGGCAGAGGAAGGAATGCTGGCTACGCATCACCTCACGCCTCCTCGGTCTCCAGCTCGCTAATACGTACTCAGCGGACACCCAGGGGGATCAGCGCAGATCCCAACCACCAAGGGCGCACAGGTTGAGGCGCGCCCTCGGATTTAGACATACTGCCCGCCCATCAGTATCCGGGTCTCGGAAACTGTGGGCGGCCCTTAAGGCTCACCGCCTGCTCTTCCCTCCGCTCGCTCGGGGACTGAAGCAGAAGAGGCTGCGGCAGCGTCTTCGAAACGAGAGCTTACCGGGTAGGTAGGAAATGCCCGCGCTCGCCGCCTTAAGCAGCAGCAGCAGCAGCGATTCAGAAGAAGGTAGGGTGCTCTCCTTCCAGCCTAGCGGGAGAGGGGTTCGCGCTCGCCGGACTAGGCAGCTGTCCTCCATGTCAGTCTTCCCCTCTTGCGCCCCAGCTGGAGAGTTCTCCGAGAACTTCTCTGAATGGCTAGTCCAATCTCTGCCTGTTTACCTGCGGGGTTAACCGACGGTTCAGGTCAGTGGCTGGTCATGGCTCTCGGTTTGCATTGTAACGAGATTTCTCATTGGCTGCTATCGTTTGACATGTAGTTAACCACTCACTGCTTTACGAAGTTGCTTCAAACCGTAATTGCCATTTAGTTGCAGAGTCCACTCCACCACCACCACCACCCCGACATCAAGGAATTAACTCTTTATGACATTTCGAACAGAAATCTCCTCCTTGGAAGCAGGTCTCCTTGATTTCCTTTTGGTTCATTGTGAGTGCAACAAGCAGTTTTGTGGCCCTGACCTAAACATGTTTCTTAATATCAGGTATGCCCCTTTGGAACTAAATGAGACGGATTTCCAAGTAGATATGTTTATAAATGCAACCTTAACACCTAATTTACAGCAACAGCTGTGGTGACTAAACGGAACCTCCACATTGGGAGGCAGTAAACCGCTGAATACCAGTGCCAGGAGAAAACACCAGGGGAGGCCTTGGCCTCTGCCCTGTTGTCACTGCAGAGTAACTGGTTGGCCGCTGTATGAGACAGGAGCACTGTGGGTCTGATCCAGTAGAGTTCTTCTTATGCTCTGATCCCATGCATGTTTGTTCAGAAGCAAATGCCATGGTGTTCAATAGGGCTTACTTCCGAGCAACAGCCTGAGCTTACTCATGTTTAATCAGTAGTAAGGCTCATGTTGTTTAATGAGAGACTCCCAGGTCAATTTTCATAGGAGACTACAACCTTACTTTGCAAAGTACCTTCTGCTCTAGTGTTGGCCCAAGAAACAGGCTGTTGCTGTTCAATATTCCCCAAAGGGGAATCATAGCAGAGAGAGCACAAGGTCGACTTCTCGCCACATAAACTCACTTCCTAAATTAGATCATGCCAAGAGAGATACCTGGCAGCGCTTCCTTTCTTATATGGTTAAATCAAACCAAGAAAGGATGAGAGTCTTGTTTTACCTCCAGCCCTCTAGAACCTGGAGCAGATTAGGAAAGTTCTCTGGTAAACTTTCAGATTTGAGATTTTTTTTAGAAGTTGCAGTGTGTAATATCATAATGTATTTGTATTAAGGGGCCATTTAGGATTGTGTTAACCAGGTCTGCATCCACATTTTCCCTGTCATTGCTGCTGCAAATGCAGAGGTATTTGCATGAGCAGCAGAGAGTCCGCCTGGGAGTTTTGTGTGCACATTGCTAAATCAGCTGATCTGTTATGATCTATTAGTTCCTCTGAATCCCAGCTTTTTTTTTTTGTGGGAAAAAAGGGAAAGATGTAACCCCGGTATGAAAGGGGCTGGAGACTTAAAAAAAAAAAAGGAACTATGTATGAATATATTTGGCGGGGGAATCTAAAAACAGGAGCACTTTTTATATCAATGGCAACCATTTATTAAATATTGGAATAATAACAGAATCTCAGTAATAAGTAACACTAAGCTTCTAAATGAGTTATTTGAAAATAGAATTGAGCAACATGATTTGTTAGGATTTTTAAAAAAATCTAAAAGGTGGGAATTCATAGGAACTAGCAGATCAGGCCAATAGATGGCTGTAACATTATAGCAGTCTAGCAATTGCCAGTTTTAAAAAAGGCCTGGAAACCCTTCTGATGGCACAGGAGGAGGTGTGAGTAGTGTCCGTGGGGAGCTGAGGCAGGAAAAACAGCGCTGACATAAGTTGGACCTTCAAAAATGTCAACTTCCTGCACATATACTGGACAAACATGCTTGGACTGTGATCTTTCAAAAAGAACGGGTCAAAGATAAGAGCAAAGCAAGATAAAAATCAGTACAGTAGATAATTAAGGACAGCTTTCCGTGGATGCTCCAAATAAACAAATCTATCTTATCTATCTAGTTTAGATGCCGGACTGGAGCAAAACCTCTCAGTGGAAGCAACTTGACTGTTTTAGCATCTGTAAACTGTCTTGATTTTAAGAGAGGTAGACTATAAATGCCTAAATCAAAATATAAAACTCTACCTAAGGATATCTATGCAGTGTATTGGTGGGGGGGTGTTCAAAGAAGTGGCTGTTCTGAGTTCACCTGCACTCAAGCTTATTCTTTAATACTGTGAGAACTTTTGGTTTTATATATTAAGTTTTTGATACATACATTCCTAAGTCTCAAATGAAGGTGTTAAAAGCCTACTGAAATAAAACACTGGCCACTATCCAGTTTCCTTAGCTCTGTATTGGACTGTGGCCTCTGATTATACTGTTGGAAAGTCCCCACTTTTCTGCCAGTTTAACCTTGAGACCTGTAAGCCTTGAGAGATATTAGAAGATAACGAATTGTGCAGGGGTCATGGTGATGTGAGGTCTTTGTACACCCGCAGAACAGATTCGGGAGACCTTCATTAACTCTGCGTCATAGATTCCCACTGTATTAATAAAGGCAGCCTTTAGGATTTAAGTGGATTAATTCTCAAAATCTCAAACTGGTTTCCATCCCAGGCAGACCTAAAACAAAAGCAGGCCTTTTTGCACTTATGTGAATTCATCTTATTCTTGTTACCAATGCGGTATAGTGGTTAGAGCATTGGGGTAGGATCTGGGAGACCCATATTTGAATCCCCACTCTGCCATGGAAGCTCTCTAGGCTACCTTGCATCAGTCACGCATTCTCAACCTGATGTACCT
>NW_015160472.1:9690-9849 GCF_001447785.1 Gekko japonicus
GAACTGGGAAATCTTCAAACATACCTCCACGTGCAATGGGAGAAAGGAGGAAATGTGAGAGCCTGAGAACTTGCAGCTCATTTGCATGGTGAATGAATTGTGGTTTGTCTGTGTGTCTGAATAGATGCAAAGAATGCACAACCTTGAACTGAATGTGTA
>NW_015160472.1:9950-11235 GCF_001447785.1 Gekko japonicus
GTACTGTACCTGATTTTAAACAATTTTAGCTTCTATGATTGGGCTGTTTCACAAGGATATACAAAGCCCACAGAAGGTGTTATTTTAATTAGAAGAAAAGATCTCAAAGTTAAGTAGACATGACACTGTACTGCTAAGAGTTGTATTACTGTATTGCGATTCCTGTGACTCTTTTTCAACTATATTCCACTTGGCAAGCTAAACAGCAATGGAAGAATTTAGTTTTCTTGGTACCGAAATATTGTGGTTTTAGTACTAGAAAAACGTGATATATCCACAACAGAGCTCTACCTTAAGGGAAGATGTCTGAATCCCACACAACAAATGAGTTACAGCTGTGAATTTATTGTCCAAGAAAACCCCTGGAAACATTCTTTTGCTGCCAAGATTTACACTTTTCTTTGCAACAGATGTACCAGGAGAAACATACAAAAGTAATAAAATGATAGAGTACAATCAAATGGATTCTGTTCAGTATCTGCAGTCTGAACATGGTATGCAAGGATTAACTTGTGAAGGTTTTTTTTTTAAGCATGTCATCGGTAATTATATATGAAATTAACAGTTACAGTAAAGGAAACTGAAAGTGTCTGATTCTGTTTCTGTGCAGTACAAAAACTATGCTGGCTTTCTTTGGAGACTTGCCCGAGCTTATGGGGATATGTTTGAGCTAACTACAGATGTTGAAGAAAAAAAGAAGTATGCTTCTGAAGGTAGGCTGTGCTACAGACTCCTTGATTAAAATTATATGGGATAGTTCAAGACAGAGTGAAGGTTAAACCGACTTGTAAAAAAAGTGAACCAGACCATGATTTCCACTTTACTTTCTTTTGCTCTCATTCATGCCATTGGCATTGTGGTAAATGATGGGGAGGTGGCCAGAAGGGAGTTTGACAGATATGGAGACCGACCACCTTGGAGGAGAGAGCAAAGCTGGGAAAAGCCTCATGTCAAACTGGATAAGGTTTGACTTTACGTCCAGGAATGAAAACATGCCATCTCTTTGGTATGTTAGCATCTCTCTATCGGCCAGGCTGGGCTTTTGAGCCCCAGAACGTCAAGCCCAGATTGACTAATGTCTTTCTCGACACACATGGGGGGAGACTGTCCCTTTTGAAAAGAGCTGTCCCATCAGTATATGTGTGTGTGTTACTATGTGTAGGACTGCAGATGAAGCAATGCTGAAGGACCAGCATCCACTCTATGTATACAACCATCTGTAAACCTCTGGCAATAGCTTAGCAACCTTCTTACGTTTCTTTTTCAGGTCTAGAAATGCAGTCTA
>NW_015160473.1:0-660 GCF_001447785.1 Gekko japonicus
ACTGAGCAAGGGCCCCGGGCCTCAGTGGCAGAACGACTCCGTGCTTCGCATGCAGAATGTACCGGGTTCAATTCCTGGCACCTCCAGGTAAAAGGGCTGCAGGTAGCAGGTCCTAGAAGAGGCCCTTTCTCTGTCTGAGACCCTGAAAGGCCACTTCTGGCAGCAGAAGTGTAGACGGTGCTAGTGAAACCGATTGAGGGTCTGCCCTCTACTGAGGGCAGTTCACAGGCTCCAACAGGGTCGTCTGCACGCCCCAAAGGCATTGTGTTAAAAGTTGTGAGAATCCCGACAGCAATTTCTCAACCGACGCATCATCTGGAAACACTTTCCTCCCTCTTAATGTCTGTGAGTGAGTGGGAAAGGGGGAGAAACGCTCACCAGCGTCAAGACCTCTCACAGTTCCGCAGGGGCTGCAAAACGGAGCTCTTCCACCAGGCTTTCGACTAGGAGCCGCCCCGAGCATTACCATCAACGAGCCCGGCCCTCTGCCTGACATCTGGCCTGCGACTCAAGAAGGCCATGAGCTGGATTGTCTGCTTGCAACACTCTTAGTACGCCATCTCAATTAACTAATGATGGACAATTAGCACCTATGATTTTATGACTCATTTGTATCTGAATTGTTTTAATGTGATTTTATGGGGGTTTATTGGTATTTTG
>NW_015160473.1:762-919 GCF_001447785.1 Gekko japonicus
TACCCGAAGGTGTCTCAGAGCGGCTTTTAAACTTCTTTCCCTTCCCCTACCCCACAACAGACACCCTCTGGGAGGTAGGTGGGGCCGAGAAAGCTCTTGACAGAAACTGCTCTTTTTCAAGGACAGCTCTTATCAGAACTACAAGGTCACATCAGCA
>NW_015160473.1:9611-10962 GCF_001447785.1 Gekko japonicus
CACCCTGTGAGGTAAAAGAAGAAGAAGAAGAGATTGGATTTATACCCCGCCCTTCACTCCCAAAGGTGTCTCAGAGCGGCTTACAAACTCCTTTCCCTTCCCCTCCCCACCACAGACACCCTGTGAGGTAAAAGAAAAAGAAGAAGAGATTGGATTTATACCCCATACCCTGCCCTTCACCACCCGAGGATGTCTCAGAGCGGCTTACAAACTCCTTTCCCTTCCCCTCCCCACAACAGACACCCTGTGAGGTGGGTGGGGCTGAGAGAACTCTTGACAGAAACTGCTCTTTTTCAAGAACAGCTCTGACAGAACGATGGCTTGCCCAAGGTCATCCAGCAGCTGCAAGTGGAGGAGCGGGGAATCAAACCCGGTTCTCCCAGATTAGAGTCCGCGCACTTAACCACTACGCCAAACTGACTCTTGATTTGGAATGTTCTGCCCATCGGTTTCATTGAGTGCCCACCCCCCACCCCCAAGTTCCCACCGTTCAGAAGAAAAGTTCTCTACACACTTTATACATGGAAAAAACTTGAAAAACAGGGGGGGGGGAACCATACGGAGTTAAGTGAACAAGATCACAAAACAAATTATCGTCCATCTTCTACTGTGCCTATTCACCTGGAGATGGGTTTTACTTTACAACGGTGATCAGCTTTTTATGACACTTTAAAAACAAGGGTCTTCAGGCCAATAAAATGGACTATTTCCACTGTCGGAGGGATTAAGCTGGCAATTTTTTTTAACCCCACCCTTAAAAAAAAGAGAGAGACGATGACAAACCTGGAATAATTCAGGCACTGTCTTTGTCAGCATGGATGGCTGTGAAATAATTTTATCACATATTGACCGAAAGGCCTCCTTGTGTGGAATGACGGGCACAGAGGAGGAAACTCGCAGGGGGGGAATTATCATTCGCTTTCGCCTCTGCAGGGGAAAGTTGCAGAACAAACAAAAATACAGAAGTGAGTTCCAGTTTAAGACACGCCGAAGGTATGATGCAAGTTTCAAGAGTCGCTCAGAAGGAACACATGAAACTGCCATATACTGGATAAGACCACTGGTCCGTCAAGGTCAATACAGTCTACTCAGACTGGCGGTGCTCAACGTCTGAGTCAGAGCCCCTCCCCAGGAATTAAGGCTGCTGTCTGGTTAAAGAAATCTCAATTGATTACATAGCTAAACGGTCACACAAGCAGGGGTCATTTTGTAGAAAAAGAGGTGCAGGAGCTCATTAGCATAACGCATTAGCCTAACTCATCTGCATATGCCACACCCCCTGACATCACTGGAAGTGTGTCAGAAGGCAACACCCACCGTTCAGGCTCCACTGGACTGTTTTGGATTGCTA
>NW_015160474.1:0-1537 GCF_001447785.1 Gekko japonicus
GGCCTTCACTGAAGCTAAGCTAGTCTTGGCCTGATCAGAGCTTTGACCTGAGAACCACAAAAACACTACCTTGCATCAAAGAAAGGCAGGATGCAAATGTAATCGGTACATTTGAAACGCGCTGTGTTTTCCTCAATATGAAAGTATTACAAAAGCAGGTGCAGTTCCAAGATAATTGCCTTCAGGCACTGAGGGAAAACACTGGTTTATAGACTCTCGGGTGCAATCCATCGCATTTAATCAAGTGCTTGTAACCTGCTTCCCTGAAGCAGCTTAGAATTTAAATTGGGTTTTCAGGCAGCTTTACAGGCTCAGACCTTCACTGGTAGCAGCTAATCATGTATCTTCAAGACAACTGCCATTCGATGGCAAGGCTCCTACCAATTCTAAATGGTGCTAGCTTCCAACTCTGTTTCACAGTTCTCGATGGTGCACACGACGTGGGGCTTTTGTTAACAAAGAGACAAGTCAAATCAAGCCTTTAGATTTCCAAACGTCTTTTGACTCCATAAAAACCAGAACCCTGCTTCAAAATAAACACAAAACCTGGGCCTCTCGTTGCATACAAGTAGTTGCTAGAGTTCACCTGTATTCATGTTGCAGCATATGTACATATGGATGAAGAGAAAGCGCTTCAAACTGCATTTAGGATTCAGTGTTCATAATCCTCCTTGCACATGGGACACACAACTTTTAGCCTGGCAGCTTAACACACAACCAGGCACATGCACAAAGACACTACAGGGAAGAGTCTGCACAGATTGACATTGATACCACCTCAACATTCCTATGAACAACTCTCCAAGTGGCAGCAAAGCCCACAGCTGTATAGAATCATGTGAATTGATTGTGTTTTTAAAAGTAAATCATTTTGATCTGGCTCAAGAGATTCATATAAAAACATTAGTAGCAGACACTTCAGCCCTGCTACAATCCTAGCCTTAAAGCCTCCTTAAATGTTAGATCATCAGGTCACTGTGCTTCCAAACTGTAATGCTGCAAGGTTTTCACATGATATACTTTTAAACGTTTTGTTGTTGTTCTTAGACAAAGGTATCTGTGTGCCATCCCCACAGAAAAAGAGGTACTGCTTTATGTGAAAGGAGACACATCTCTTAAATAGCCTGCTAGCTACAGATTTTGTAACAAACAATCAAACTTTTACTGCCAAACAATTTAATGGATTAAAGATCACTGCCCTAGGAAAACACCCTGCTTTATGTGAAAGGAGACACATCTCTTAAATAGCCTGCTAGCTACAGATTTTGTAACAAACAATCAAACTTTTACTGCCAAACAATTTAATGGATTAAAGATCACTGCCCTAGGAAAACACCTCAAGATTTCCAAGGCTGGGACTGAAGGGAGTCCTTATTTCGTACGTTAACTGTTAACACCCTAAAATATGTCCTTTGACTGAAGTCTGAAAGATCAGCATGATGAATGTTTTCTTTTACCAACCATTAAGTTCAGCATTCGCCCGGGCGTCTTCCACAGCTTCTTGACAAAGCTCAATCCCGATCACCTTCTTCACTTT
>NW_015160474.1:9307-11211 GCF_001447785.1 Gekko japonicus
CAACCTAGCAGTTCGAAAGCAAGAAATTGCAAGTAGATAAATAGGTACCACTTTGGTGGGAAGGTAACAGCGTTCTGTGCGCCTTGGTGTTTAGTCATGCCGGCCACATGACTACGGAAACATCTTCGGACAGCACTGGCTCTTCGGCTTTGAAACGAAGATGAGCACTGCAACCCTAGAGTCGGATTCGACTGGCTTTCGAGCAAGGGAACCTTTACCTTTACTTTATTTCTGCAAGACCAAGATACAAACACACAGTCTTAATTTACAGAGGATTTTTTCCTACAGAACTGGCTCTTCGGCTTTGAAACGAAGATGAGCACTGCAACCCTAGAGTCGGATTCGACTGGCTTTCGAGCAAGGGAACCTTTACCTTTACTTTATTTCTGCAAGACCAAGATACAAACACACAGTCTTAATTTACAGAGGATTTTTTCCTACAGATCCAGAGCATTTCAGTTGCTTTCTCTTCACAGTCCTTACAATGATCTTTTAAAAGATGACTGTCCCTTTGTTACTAACAAGAGGCCAAAAACATCTTGCTTTTAAAACACTTCCCAAGTTCTTGGCCAAGCTGAGATCTCAACCAGGGATGCTCAGTTCACAGCACACACCCCTACAGTGTAATCCTAAACAGAATTACACCCTTTTAATCTCATTGACTTCAATGGATTTAGAAGGGTGTAACTCTATTCTGGATGGCCCAGTTACACACTCTCTTTTCTCCTGACCAACATGAACATAATAATGAAAGTGGGGATTCTCTAGATTAAGCCCCAGAGAAGTCCTTCATCAACCACATGATGTAATAGTCACTCCTAAAGCAACACACATCACCATATTAAAGGAGCCCATCCAATAATTACAGGTTTCAATTGCTATACGTCCACCAAGGCATACTTTGAAGTAATCCATGCCTGTAATTCATCAAACTGTTATTATATGTAATATCACATTTCAAACAGCAATTTTATGCCCAACCTGTGATGGTGACGCTTTCACCCCTTCCAGGCAACAGCACAGACCATTGGACTTCTCCTTCTGCACGAAAAGCCAGGGTAGCAGAGCTTTGTTGTTGTTTCCAATTTCCCTGGGGGGGGGGGAGTTGTATTTGTTTATATTACATATTTGCATACCACTTGTTAGCCTTTATCACTCAGTCATAAAGCTTACGAATGTACAGGAGGGAAAAGACACTTCAGACAAAATAACCACTGGCGAAATCCTCAGCTAACATTCCAATGTATTTGAAAAAGTGTGCCTTGCACAAGAAAGCTCATACCCTGAATAAACCTCTGTTGGTCTTAAAGGTGCCGCTGGACTCTAAATTTGTTCTACTGCTTCAGACCAACATGGCTGACTACCTGGATCAACCACTGGGAAAAAGATCAACTGCACAATACCAACTGGATAGTTTCAGAGGGTAGTTGTGTCGATTTGCAGCAGAACAGCTAGATTCCAATCCACTAGCACCATAGAGACCAACAAGTTTTCTGGGGTGTAAGCTTTTGAGACTCAAAGCTCTGGTATCAGATGATGGGAGCTTTGACTTTCAAAAGCTAACACTCCCCAAACCTTATGCGTCTCTAAGGTGCTACTGAATTGGAATCTAGCAGCACAATGGCAAAAGAGGAATGACAAAGTTTCCCATCATGCAATCATTCAGTTGATATTTGCAAGAGTCAGCCCAACTTCCCCATTCCCATGCAACAGGCCAGAGTAGACTCCCCTCCCATTTGTTCATTATATCGGTAATACGAGGTTATAACAATCTCTCTCTTTGATGAAGGTATGCTGCAACATTGATACGGTCTAATAGTGAACTTTGTAACAGGATGTTACAGGACCACTCCCTTACTACTGCGGCCCGCCTGGACTTTTCTTGAGAATCTGGGATCCTGGGG
>NW_015160475.1:0-3097 GCF_001447785.1 Gekko japonicus
TCCACTGGAAATAATGGTGGATGGGGGCAGCACATTTTGGGGCTCATATAATTGGACCCCCTGGTCTGACCTTTTTGAAACTTGGGGTTTTCTGTGAGGAGAGGCACCAGCAGTTATGCTGAAAATTTGGTGCCTCTACCTCAAAGAACAGCCCCCCAAGCCCCAGATACCTATGAATCGAATCTCCGTTATATCCTATGGGGACCGGTCTCCGTACAGTATAATGGAGCACCTAGCAGCCATTCCCCCCTGCTTTCTGATAGCCCTGAAGCAGGGGAAGGGGCTCCAAACTGGAGGATCCCTCGCCACCAACTGAGGACTGGCAACCCTATTAAGTGCTCCCCTTTTCTTTTCACTGGCTGATTCATGAGCAGAATGTCACATAGTAACCACCCAGTGCTGTACGGAAAGACAGCAGGCCAGATATTTATAGAATTGCCAGGCACGGCCTGGCAACCATCAGCAGATGGGGTCGAGCTGGGTGCTTACCATGGGAGTGATTGTTGTTGCCAGGTGATGACATCCCTTCCAGCAATACCCCGTAAATATGAGCATCACGCCAGGACGATGCTCCAGCACTCGCCCCTACTTTCTATTTTGGCAAGTGCTAGAGCACTACCTCAGTATGATGCCAGTGATTCCAGGCTGCGTCACTCCCCCTTCCCTGTTCAGCCGGCCTGCTTCCACCCACCAAAAGAGCATCAGTGGGCAGCAGCCAAAATTGCCAAGGGCAGCCATATTGGGTTACCAACTGGAGATCTTGGGGCAATGTACACACCCAGGAATAGATTGGGGGGGGTGTTTTTCATATGTGAATATGTGTGTGTGTGTGTGCATGTGAGTACACCTGGAAGTCATGGTGACCTCCGGTGACTGACCCCTACTGGGGGCCTGGAGGATATTCAGAGAGGCTGCTGAATAAAGCCTGCCTCCGCCCCCCAACTGCTGGTATTCCAAGGAGGTATTCCATCCAACTACTTGCCAGAGTTGACTCTGCTTAGCTTCCAAGAGCTGACGAGATCAGGCTTGCCTGGGCTATCCAGGTCAGGGCACCCAAGAACAGATTCTGATGGGGCACGGAACCAGAACGGGATCTTCAGCGCAGCTCCTGAACTTGGCCCCCCACCTAGTGGGGGAAGCCAACAAGACCTACTCAGTGGTTTACCAATCTGACCACCGGGCCTGGCATCGCTCAGCATAGCTTAACATTCCTTCTTGAGTGTAAAGTAAAATCCGGAAGACATTTTGCTGTCTCTGGAGAGAGGAAGAAAGAGAGAGTGCCCACATTTCACCATTTCTCTCGGCTTGTAAACATTTGCAGGTAGTGATTATCGCATGCCCTCAGCTTGCAGCCTATAATTACCCTGCCTACTATTGCAGTGAATAGAACCCTAATCATGAAAGAAGGCTATTAACCTCCTGAAATTTAAGCAATATTATATTTTTTTTGCAAAGGAGAGCATAACTAGAAAATCTTGACACATCAGTACGAAAAAAGTGTATCGTTAATGAATGCACTTTTCTTTTTTGGTTAGGGCTTGTGATAGAATAGAAATGTGTTGGGAGGGTTAGCACCCCAAACTTTGCACAGTTTGGAATGTTATTTCTAAATTTTATCAAAAGCTTCAAAGTACATCCCTTCTGAAGCATTAACTATGGGCCCATCTGGCTGAAATTTGTAGGTTAAATCATAAAGTCAGCGGTTGTTATATCTCAGTCTAGAGACCCATTCCTACAAGTTATCTCTCCTTATTAATAAAAGCAATTTGGAGTGGCAAAGTTCTGTTCACACCAAAATCAGTTGGCCGGCTGAACTGCCATTCCAAAGGCGCTGCCTACATTGGCTGGCTGCGTTGTGGGGTCCTGCCGACACAAGCCCCGGCCACCAGCTTGCCCTCAGTATGCACAGAGCTGCCAAACAGAATGTGCGGTACGGCGGCTGGACGCTGGATGCCCCTTCTTTCCACCCCCGCCAGTGTTCCCTCTAAGCTGAGTTAGTGTGAGCTAGCTCACAGTTGTTTAGCCTCCGGCTCACACATTTTTGTCTTAG
The DNA here is from genome assembly GCF_001447785.1 of Gekko japonicus. Lineage (NCBI taxonomy): Eukaryota > Metazoa > Chordata > Lepidosauria > Squamata > Gekkonidae > Gekko > Gekko japonicus. Next base: position 2,051 of record NW_015160475.1, read on the forward strand.
CTCAGGAAGGAAGGCTCCAGAGCGAACTAATTTATGCAGTAGCCAAATTGGTCGCTCACAACTTTAATGCCAGTAGCTCACAAAGTAGAACTTTTGCTCACAAGACTCCACAGCTTAGAGGGAACATTGACCCCCGCGCCGGTCGTTGTCACCCCCAGCCGACTTGGCGGCCAGCCTGCGAGTGGACAGGGGTTGGTGCACCGCTGGGACAAAGAGCCATCGAGATAGCCCGGAGGCCCCTGGCGGCAGCCGCCCAGGAAGCCAGTCGCCGCCCACCAACCCCGTGGTCTGCAAGGGAGGAAGCTCAGGATGGGGGGCCCCTGTCTATCTAGCATCCATTCTCTTCTCCCTACAACAGGCTTCCCCCCTAGTTTATAGATAAGACTGAATTTTAAAATGAGACTAATTCTTCAGTTCAAACATCCCCATTTTGATTCTGTGATAAGTCAAACCACATGTTTAATTTTAGCACCATTTTCTCATTCCTCATGCCTTGCTTTTCTCGTAAAATTAATGGATCTCATGGCCTCTTAAGGTTTCTCAGAGCTGGAGACCAAATGGTGATCATCTTTTTTTTTGATAAAGAACAATGAAATTCAATAGTAAAAATTACATTCTTATTGATGCCCATTTCTATGCTGGGGAGGTGCATAAAAGAAAATTGGCAGGATGAAAACACCCACAGTGCATATGTAAAAGAAATTAAAAGTAGCATATTTGTGGACTTCTGCTAGAGTCCTAGTACAATCAGGACTTGATGGTGGTGTAAAGTTTGGTCAAGTTGCAGCTGACTTATGGTGACCCTGTGGGGTCTTCAAGGCAAGGGACGTCCAGAGATGGTTTGCCATTGCCTGCCACTGTGCAGAGACTCTGGGCTTCCTTGATGGTCTCCCCATCCGAGTACTAGCCAACCCTGCTTAGTGTCCAAGATCTAATAAGATCTGACTAGACTGGGCCATGCAAATCAGAGTCACCAAGATGTACATCCATTCCTGCCCCAAAATAGCCCTGCGTCTTACTATTAGAGTTATGCATAACCCCACTCTT
>NW_015160475.1:9040-11207 GCF_001447785.1 Gekko japonicus
GGCATCTTCCATTCAGAAACCATGGTTCATATATAGATTTCCATCGATCAGATATGAAAGAAAGTGCATGTTTTCCCAGGAAGCTCTCGAAGACTTCCAAAAATGGGATCTCTCCGTTTCATTGCAAGGACTGCTCACCAAATAAATCCAAATGATAAGAACACCGGCAATACTCATTGATGACACAGTGACAGAAAGATAAGTGTGTAGGTAGGGAGTGGAGGTGAGGATTTTTTAAAAAAATAACTTTGATTTCATTTGCTTAAGAGTGAGAATAAAGTGGGGAAAGCAGGCCGGCTCTAGCAAACGCGAGGATTCTGTTAACTTAGTTAGTATTGTCCCCCAGGGCTCAAGTGGAATGAGAATCCGAAAGGTTACAGTGCGCATTGTTCAGCAAACCTTGCAAAGAGTCTCCCGAGACACTTTGTAAAAAGCTAATATTGCTTGAAATGTGTGTGTTTAAGGAAATGTGCTGACTTACCTTCTGTGCGTGTATTTCGCTCCCTTCTATAGTTAACTTAGTTAGTATTGTCCCCCAGGGCTCAAGTGGAATGAGAATCCGAAAGGTTACAGTGCGCATTGTTCAGCAAACCTTGCAAAGAGTCTCCCGAGACACTTTGTAAAAAGCTAATATTGCTTGAAATGTGTGTGTTTAAGGAAATGTGCTGACTTACCTTCTGTGCGTGTATTTCGCTCCCTTCTATTCAAATACCGGCTAATCCATTATGGAAATGAGGTACCAAAGAGTTAAAGGGGAAGCATCTGCAATCTGTGAATGATCCTCAGGAATAACTCTTGAACTTATTTATATCTGCACAGGCTTTCCTTTGTGGTACATTCTCGGGTGGAGATTAATTCGGAGGAACAGCTAGTTGTGAAAACAGACAGGAGAGAGAAGTAGCTACCCAGCAGGTTGCTTCCAGATATGTACAACCTGATGTAGCACAGACAGACAATGAATACACAGCAACAGACTGGCGATTGACAGAATAACAAGGCCAACGGGGCCATCCTAAGCAGAATTACACTCTTCTAAATTCATTGAAGACGTTGCGATTACATGACCAAGCCACAGCCGACTGATGGCAACCCCAGCAAGGGTCTTTCAAGGCAAGTGAGAAGCAGAGGTGGTTTGCCTTTGCCTTCATCTGCAGAGTCTTTCTTGGTGGTCTCCTGTCCATGTACAGACCCTGCTTAGCTTCCAAGATCTGATGAGACAGGGCTATACCATGCCACTTCCCTTCCCTTCATGAGGATTAGAAGGGTATAATTCTGCTTACGATTGCACCGTAAGTGTCCCACAGGTAGGAAAAAGAGATTCCATGATCTGGTACTATCACAGTGTATTCCTGGTTAAGCACATCCCTCGAGACCCATTCTACCTAACCTTTAAGTCTGTGGAAATGGGATGTATATACTTCCTCTCATCTGCAACAAAAGTGCTGTCTCCAGAGGACTGTGCACCCAATGATGGACGGCATACATGCAACCAAGGTGCAACCGCCTTCTGCCCGAATTCCCCTCCGCCAGCCTTGCAAGGTTTATAAAATTCACATCAGCAGCCTCCTTGTGAACGTGTGCCATTTCTTCATGGGGCACCAGGAGAACTTGCGACTCTCCCAGGCTAATTAACATGCCTCCTTCTCAACAGGCATATCAAGGAAGAGGCAGAATAAACAGCTGCTATGACAGATTGAGAGTTTTTCCCCTCCCCCCTGACTAAATGAAATCTAGCTGAAGATACCGTGCTACCGAGTGGACGGACATGATAATAGGGGGATACGTCTTCTTCACGTCTGCGTATAAATTAACTCTCTTTGCTTGCTATTTGGAGGACAATAAAAATCTCCGGCGCTCTCCCGTCAGGTTCTGAAGACGCTGCTGTAATTGCAACTGCGCCTGGATTTGCTTCTGACAGCCAAAAGGAAAGCGTTATGTCGCGTCGCGTTGGCCGCATTTGGGCTGTGCTCTGTGTGCATTATATGTTGCGCCCCGTCACATAGACCTTGCATCATTCCCTGTGCTCCGGTGATTCTAGCCAACAAGATGCCTCTGGCAGACATGTCTGGCTCTGACATATTTCCCTTTCAATCAGGCCGTTATCCAGTTAGGCCACCTATTTCCCAAAAGACATTTCTCAGCCCTGCAGGAAACAAAACGTACCTGC
>NW_015160476.1:0-1212 GCF_001447785.1 Gekko japonicus
TTTTTTTAAATAGAAAGGACATTTGGGGGAAGTGCCAGCTTAGACACAAAAACCACACAGGTTTTGTATGGCTTACAGTTTTCACCAGCATGAAGCCTGCCGTTTGATGGGAAAGGGTGTCCCTTCCCGTGCCAGTCCCCCCTTTTCCTTTTTGAGGGCAATTTTCTATGGATAGAATGCCCTCTGCAGGCCACCTCCGCCCTGCTTAACTTTGGTATTGTGATTCTGGAGAGACAAGTAGGAGCTCAACAGCCCTTGCTCTGCAAGCTTTCTGTGGCCTTAAGCAGCTTGAGCGTTTCAGATCCATGGTGCTGCCTCTCATCAACTAATCCAATCTGCTGTGAGAAAGTTTTTTTACTGTCTCCAAGTCCTTATGAAAACATTCAGAGCTAATTGAAACATTCCCAAACAATTAAGATAACCAGATGTGTCTGTTATTTGTAATTACCTGAACATGTATTCCTTTTTTTCAACAACAGTACCCTTTTTTCCCTCTCTTCCTGAAGCTTTTTGAACTACTCCAGATAATGGATATAGGAAGATTAACTTGTCGGAAAAGTAATCTCTTGTATGTGCCTACTGTGTCTCATTCAGATGTGAAATCACCTACTTTCTGAATTAAGCCACAAAGCTGAAAACATTTTCACAAAGAATCCGGGGAATTTGTGTGTGTGTGTGTGGGGGGGAGTCTTATTTTGGTGTTGTTTAGAGCAGAGCTGACACTGGAGATTACTTTTATGTGAACATTGTTGCCCTCTGTGAAAATGATCCTCTTTAAGTGACTTTTCAGGGGGCTGTAAACAGTAAACACAAGTGGTGACCCTCAAGAAACTTTTGGGACCGGCTCCTTCCTGCCCCCCTTTTTCTTACTCTCTCTTCCCTCCCTCCATTGCCTATCACTTTCTTTCTGCCCCATCGCTCTCCTGGCTTCCCAACTACTTCCTCCACTCTCCAGGAATCACAATGGATTGCCCAAATACAGAGATCTGTTCTTCTTAGGGCTGCCAGCTCCATGTTTGGAAATTCCTGGAGATTTGGGGGTGGAGCCTTGGGAGGATGAGGTTTGAGCTTGGAAGTTACCTCAGCAGGGTATACTACCATAAACTCCACCAAAGCAGCCATTTTCTCTGGGGGAACGGATCTCTGTCATTTGGAGATCAGTTGCAATTCTAAGATATCCCCAGCCCTCACCTGGAGGTTGGCAACATTAGT
>NW_015160476.1:7817-11220 GCF_001447785.1 Gekko japonicus
GATGTCTGGAAAGGCGGGACATAAAAAAATAAACAATAAATAAATAAATAAATAAATAAAGTACAACCAAAGCATTAAAAATGCAATCATTAAAGCAAGTTTATGCCATTTTAATGTTGTTAGCCGCCTTGAGCCAGATGTCTGGAAAGGCGGGACATAAAAAAATAAACAATAAATAAATAAATAAATAAATAAAGTACAACCAAAGCATTAAAAATGCAATCATTAAAGCAAGTCAGGCAACACAACAGACAATTTTTTTAAAAAACACCAGTGAGTATTCTTGTCAAGAGCAAAATTAGATTGCAGCAAGCCTCAAAGATGATGTAAAAATTGTTAAAATAAATGGGAGGCCAGGAAGGAAGGAAGGGAGGGAGGGAGAGAGGGAGGGAGGGAAGAATTTCTTCACTTGGCATCTAAAGATCGGGTGCCAGGCATTTCAAAGTTGAGGCATCATGACAGAAAAATGCCATGTCCCTTGTGGCCACCCACTTTACTTCAGAATGTTCAGGGATGCAGAGAAGGACCTCTGACAATGACCTCAGTTGATGGGCAAGTTGATATGGGAGTAGGCAGCCCTCTAAATTTCATGGTTCCAAACTGTCGAGAGCTTTAAAGGTAATAACCAGCATTTTGAGCTTGGCTTGAAAGCAGAAGCTGCATAGCTCTTTTAAAACTTGCAAGATATGCTTCCAATGTCCTACAGTAGACACCAAACAATCCTCTTCTTGCATTTTTTACTAGCTGAAGTCTGGGATGTGCAAACGTCCCCCGTTCCCGTGTGGATTGGAATTGAGCTCAAACGAATGGCCAATAAATGACCTGAGATCTATGCTGATTGCATGTAAAGCTCATAAATCTCCCAGACTGCTGCCTCACTACTTCTCTCCCCCTCTTCTCTCCAGTGTATTCTGGAGAATCCATCTGAGTGTGCCATGTATCCAGACCAGAGGGAGAAGACAGGATGGTGTGTCCTAAGAACTACATTTCTCGGAATGCATGGGGGTAGAAGGAAGTAAAAAGACTCTTCCTTTCCCCATGAGTAGCTGGTTTGTGTGCCACCACTGCTTTCCACTGGCCAGTTTATCCAGTGGCTGTCGCAGGTAAGTCAGACAGAAAAGTGGAGGAGGAAGTGGAGACGGGAAGCAGAACCATTTTTTCTGATCATGTGAAAACTCTCTTTGCAATATTTCCAAGGATAGCAGGGTGGCAAAAATTCTTCTCTGGGCTCTAAGGTGGCAGTACTTGGCAGCATCCTTACTTACAGCTTCCAAACCATCTTTCAATGCAGCCCCAGTCAGAGTGCATTGTAGTAATCTAACTGGATGCCATCAGATAACTGAGGCTATAGCATGCTTCTCCAAATGCTGAAGCTGACAAACCAACCAAAAATTGTTCAAAGGAGTTATAAGCCACAGAGTAAACCTGGACCAGAAAGGAGATAAGGAGATCTTCCTTCTCTCTGTGGTCCAAAAAGAGAGGTGATTCCTATTGAAATCTATATTTTCCCACTGTATTCTGAATTTAACATTGTTCCCCTTAGAAATTCTTCTGCAGCTCAGAAGTATAAAACACAATTCTGCATATGTATGGGGAGCATTCAGGCTGATTAGGCTGCTTCATAGGGACATCGACAAAAGTTAGTCCCTTGTTCACTGTGAAATGATGTAAACTACAAAGCTCGCTGCTTTATAGGCATGCAAGCAGAAGTTCTTTAATGTTAACTGCTTACTCGAGATGAAATTCTCATTGATTCCTGTGAACGAGGTGGCCAAAGACAACCAGCCAAGCAGCCTTTTTGTTTTGCATTTTGGTCAGTTCTCTCAATTTTTTCCTTGCAATCTTCTTATGAGTTTGCTTCCTCCTATCCAGATCTAAAAGTCTCTTGTTGTTGATATTGATTTCTCTGTGCATGTAATTGCCAACCTGTCCTTGATCATAGCTGGTGCTGGGGATTCACGTTTCAGAGGACAAGATGATAAAGTGCATACACATGGCACTATCAGAGCACATGCACCAGCATTACAAGGTGTTGGAAATATACGTTGCAAGGTCTAAAATTCGGTCATTATAGGGTTAATGTGTGCTTACCTTGTGTGCTATTGTTTAGACTGACCTGGAAGGAAACCTGGCACAGAGCCAATGGAATCAAAGCCCGCAAAACTGAAGTCTGTTTACTCACAATCATTGTTAATGTATTCAGGTGGTTTCCTTCTAGGGGTCAAGAAGAAAAAGAATCTCCATTGTTGTAGACCATATGGTCAAAGAGTAAAGATGTAGCCTTAAGTGTCTTTGTTGTTTTGTAGATTTCCTGTGAACCCTTCCCTTAGAAATAAAGATTTTTACATAGAAGAAAATGCCTCCTCTCCAGTGAAGCAAAGATCCACTGCAATCTCTGAATATTTAACTATTTTTCCCATTTTTCCAACACTAAGTAGGGGAGAGAGAACAGTCAAGCCCTCCCTCCCAGTCCTCATGAGAACATCACTGAGATTCTAAGTATTTTTGCCAATTTTCCCAACACTAAGTAGGGGAGAGAGAACAGTCAAGCCCTCCCTCCCAGTCCTCATGAGAACATCACTGAGATGATTCTGAATTGAGCTATGGAAAGTCCATCCATCGCTGTTTGCCCTAGATCTGCAACGAGAATTTGTTTCATTGGGTCACAAGGCAAACCTGAATTTGAGAAACAGTTTCTCCTCCCCATGCTAGTATTTGCTCAAGATTCCATTTTGACTTGATTTCAATTCACCCAATTAGTTCCAACTTCAGTCCTGATTAGTTCCAGTTTGCCTTTGATTCGTTCAGCTAATTTGCTTAAAATTGAACAAACCTTAACTGAATCAAGTCAGCATAATTGAAATAATAGAACTTGAGGTCAAAGCTGAAACCTAAGGTAGTCCAGTATGGGCCAAACTGGCTTGTGCAGCACTTTAACCCCATGTGGAGTTAACCCATGTGAAATTACAAGCCAGTAAGAGAGGCTCCAAATGACACCACATGGTGCAACCTGTCTCTTTTTTGCACTGCTTATGTCAACTTCAGGCCAGCACTAAGGGTAATGTCACAAGGTTATGAAATGCTGCTGTATGGGCAAGGACTATTAATGTGCTGGTGCGTGTAAATATTGCAGTCTAAAACAACATAACCCAGCAAAGGACTGATAATGTGGAGTTTCAGCTTACATGTTTTCAGCTCTCAATGATGGAAAAATAACTCAAAATTTAATTTTCATGGAAGGTCTGATTGAAAAAACAAAGCCAGAATAATGTGGACTTAGGTGGAGAGTATAGAAATAAACAGTTACACACTGCACACTACAGTTGCCAGACCCCTTAAGGGGGGCAGGGGTCCCCCATGGCCAAGCCCCACCACCCCACCATCGATCAGCTGGCCAGCAGGG
>NW_015160477.1:0-2068 GCF_001447785.1 Gekko japonicus
ACTTGTCTCAGTTATTGCTTTTCATTGGGTGGTGGTGGTGGGAAGTGCTATCCAGTCACAGCCAGTGACCCCTCATGGGGTTTTCAAGGCAAGAGACATTCAGAGGTGGTTTGCCACTGTCTGCCTCTGTGTAGCCACCCGGGACTTCCTTGATTGTCTCCCATCCAAGTACCAACCACAGCTGACCCTGCTTAGCTTTCAAGATCTGACAAGGTCAGGCTAGCCTGGGACATCCAAGTCAAGGCAGATGAACAGAGGTGGTTTGCCATTGTCCAACTCTACCAGATGACCTTGGATGTCCTTGGTGGTCCCCCATCCAAGTACTAACTAGGGTCGACCCGGCTTAGCTTCTGAGATCTGACACGTTTGGGCTAGTCGGGGCTATCCAGGTCAGATTGTTTTATTAGTTTAACCGATACGAGGTTGGAGTCTACAACTCCCTTCTAGTAAGTGGGGAGCCTTGCTCTGGTGGAAAAAGATTTGCTTCAGTAGAGGTAGCTTTCTTCAAAACAGTAAGACTTTTTTCAACAGGAAGAAGACGTCTCTAATTGTGGAAGGAAGGTGTTGGCACAACCCTATTTATAAACAAGTAGACTTCGTCTTCTTTTTTTTTAGAAAGTGTGTCTGTAACCTAGTACACATTATCTAGATTGCAGCCTATTTATATGGTTGACTTACGGCAGGTCCTGGTGGACCTTGAGCTCCTCCTTCACCGTCCTTTCCAGGTAGTCCCTGTTAAATGGTAAGAATAGCCGCTAGTTATGGGTCAACATAATCCTTATAGAGGTTTACAACTAGAAGGAGAAGGGGTGTGAACTTTCTGAAGGGATAGTTTCTACTCACCTGTCCACCAGGACTTCCAGGTGCACCTCTTTCTCCATTTTTACCAGGTGAACCCTAAAGAGAAAAAAAGACATGGCAGGATTCAAATCTGAGAAATTCCTACCTCAGGCCCAGAAACTGTGAGGTAGGTCACGAGCACCATACTGAAGAAGACTAAGTCAAATAGCCCGTTATTAGCCCCATTCATGTGGGTAATATCTGCACAAGCAATGTTTCTTTCAATTACTGGAAGGACATGTTAGCCTATGTTGAAACGGTTGGCATACGCTGAACATTTTCAACTCATTGTGACTTTTTCCACAGACAAGTTAAAGAAGCCAAAAAAAAAAAAGGATATATTTTGTACATGATACTAACCTCACTACCTTTTGGACCGGGGAAACCCATCACACCTGGTTGACCTCGTGGGCCTGCTGGGCCTGGAGGTCCACTTCGCCCAGATTCTCCTGGAGAGCCCTAATGCAAATAAATGCAAATTAAAGACATTGAGACACATGGGGGGAAACCCCACAAAAGTCCACAGAGAACAATATGAAAAACCACAGGAACAATACTGGTCCACTTCGCCCAGATTCTCCTGGAGAGCCCTAATGCAAATAAATGCAAATTAAAGACATAGAGACACATGGGGGGAAACCCCACAAAAGTCCACAGAGAACAATATGAAAAACCACAGGAACAATACCAATACGATGGATTAAATAATGGACAATGACATCATGACTCTAGCTTGTCATGATTGTAAACATGTGTGAATATTTTTTTTCCAATCACAATGCTGTAAATCAGGGGTCTCCAACATTTTTGAACCTGTGGGTACCTTTGGAATTACGACACAGGGTTTTGGGTGCAACTACAAAATGGATGCTGCAGGAGGAGGAGCCAACCACAAAATGGCTGCCACAGGAGGTGGAGACACACACACATAGGAAGCCCAAGTGTGGGGTAGAAGAGAGGTAATTAAAAAAATACACTGTGAAAAAGGAATGAGAAAAAACAAAACCAACACTGTGGTGGCAGCTCCAACTGAAACAACATTATTTTAATCTTCACAGTAGGCTTGCCAAGTCCCCCTGGGGGGCAGGGAAACCCCCACCCCAGAGGCCCATTCCCCGCCGCCGGTGGATCGAGCCCCGAGGAGAGCCCCACCCCGACGTGCGTGTTACCCAGAAGTGACGTGACCACACCGGGCATGCTGGGGACGGGGCCACAGGCATCCCAGGGA
>NW_015160477.1:9871-11114 GCF_001447785.1 Gekko japonicus
GACCCTACAGGGAATAAGTAATGTTTTATTTATTTAATTAATTACATAATTTATAGTCCGCCTTACTCACAGGGACTCAAGACGGTTTACGTATAGTGAGTAATACTATTTATATTTCTAGTAAGAAGATGTTCTAGACTTACAGTACAATCCTGTGTAGAGTTATTCCAGTCTAAGCTCACTTTCGATGCCTTTATATGTTTACCATTTCAACAAAACATAGGCCAAGTTCAGACTGGCAGTTTGCCCTGATATAGGCACGTGTGAGGAATGTTTCACAAGTGGATTAAAGGGGCTGTTCACACAGGCACATCTGTCTGGCGTTCCCCACCCGTACTCAACCTGTCTCATAGCACTTGCCTCCCGGGTTCAAAAGATACCTGGTGAAAGTGGTAGCAAACCCTGGAGAGCCTGTTTATCCCACTTCATTCTGCTTCCCGGAAGTGTGAACGCTAACCGCTAAAAGCCGGGAACAGCCCATGTTAATAATGTGCGCCGGCTGTTTACACTGACTGACCTCCTAGCCTCACTTTGGCACCAGGAAGGTGCAGGTGATGGCCTTGAAGAGGGGGTAGTGATGTGGCCGGATGTGCCTATGGCCCACAGCGGCTGGATCCTGCCCTATTTGCTGCTGTGCCTAGGTGCCTAGGCGTCTCCTGCAAGTAAAACGCCACTTACAACCGCACCTCCGGGCCAACAGTGTGAATGCTCCCTTGCGCCTCCTCCCAGTATGCTCCCGCATCAGTCCATGCAGTGTGGCCGGGAAAACCCAGAACAGTTTGTTCCGGCTCTTTTTTGCAACAACTCCCTCCCATTTCAAACTGCCAGTCTGAACTCGGCCATATTTTAGCAGTTTAAGCATATTTCCATTTTTGTAAAAGGCATATGTCACTTACTGGAGGGCCAGCACCACCAGGTTGGCCTTGAGGCCCAGGTTCTCCTCTTGGTCCTGGTGAACCAGCGGATCCAGGGGGACCCCCAGGCCCAACTTCACCCTGCAAAACAAAGAGCATGAGATCAATCCAAGCTCGGTGGCCAATTATTTCATTCTGGAGGAAACCATAGGGAGGAAGTCTGCCCATGGGTGTGCTGCTGGAGCATAGTTGCGGTCCAGGATTCCTGGGTTCCATGACCTCTCAAGTGTTCTTACTGTTTATCATCTGAAGAAAGAGATTCATGAAATATTGCCCAGAGATGACACATCGAAGTAACTGTGGTCCTTTCCGCACGAGACCTTAAATCC
>NW_015160478.1:0-5976 GCF_001447785.1 Gekko japonicus
TAATAGAAATTAGAAAGCAATTAGATGCACTAGAGTGTCAGTCTAGGATCTGAAAAGGCCCAAATTCAACTCCCCACTGTGCCATGGAAGCTTGCTGGGGGACCTTGAGCCAGTCACACGCTCAGCCTAACCTACCTCACAGGGCTGTTGTGAGGATCAAATGGAGGAGAAGAGAACGGTGTAAGCTGCTTCGGGTCCCCAGTTTGGGAAGATAAGGGAGGGTATAAGTGAAGTCGATGAATCCCTATTGCAATCTCCCTGCTCCTTTGCAGGAAAGTGGGCCCGGGTATCTGCCTTTTCACCAGCTTGTCTGCACCCCAAACGCTGCATGCTGAAAAGAATGCATTTTCCCAACATTAGTTTTGCACCATAATGTGCATATCCCACAGACAATGTCTAAGCATAAATGGTACAAATATGGCTGAAAAGAAACAAAAGGATCGTCAGCAATAGTGACAGCAGTAAAGTGAACTGAAATAGTTGACAGAACAAAGTTTGAGTCCAATGGCAGTTTGAAAACCAACAAAGTTTAATTCTGGGTATAAGCTTTTGTGTGCATGCAAGCTTCTTCAGTTACATTGAAACAGATTTCCTCAAGCCTTACATATAGGTAAATAGAGGGGGGGTAAATTGCCAAGAAGGGCTAGTTAAGAGTCAGAATGCATAAGTAACTGAGGGATAAGGATAGCTAAGATTGGACTAAAGCAGTTGGTAAAACCTGTGAACAGCAGCAAATTTTCGTACAGATAATAAGAGTTAACGAACAGATGAGAGGACTGAGTGATTTAGCATGTGTAGTGAGATAAGAACTTGATATTCTGTTAAACCCTGGGGGTTCCATGGTCCTGAATGTTGTAATAACTTGTAATTCAGCAATCTCCCATTCTAGTCTGTTTATGAAATTCCTTTGCAATAAACAGCTACGTTGAGGTTCCCCATTGAGTGACCTGGGAGACGGAAATGTTCTCCTACGGGTTTCTCAATTTAGTGATTCCTGATGTCAGGCTTGAGTCCAGTTTGGTGTAGTGGTTAAGTGCACGGACTCTAATCTGGGAGAACTGGGTTTGATTCTCCATTCCTCCACTTGCAGCTGCTGGATGACCTTGGGTAGCCATAGTTCTGTCAGAGCTGTTTTCTCAAGGACAGTTCTGGAAAGAGCTCTCTCAGCCCCACCTACCTCACAGGGTGTCTGTTGTGGGGAGGGGAAGGAAAAGGAGTGTGTAAGCCACTCTGAGTGATGGGCGGGGTATAAATCTAATCTCCTCCTCCTCCTCCTCCTCCTCCTCCTCTTCTTCTTCCTCCTTTGGCATAGAGTTTGACCTGTTTACCCTATGTAGAGAACCAAAGGGCATTGTTAGCATTTAAGGGCATATACGATGTTGGAAGATGAGCAAGTGAATGAGCCTGAGATGGTGTAGTTGATGTTAATAGGTCCAGAGATAGTATTGTCTAGGTATGTGTGGCAGCAAAGTTGGCATCTGGGTTTATTGCAAGCTCTGGTACCAGTGTCTATGTTCAAATTAGATGTGTGATTGTGGTTGAGGAATTGTTTAAGATTGGGGGGCGCTGTCTGAAATAGTTGATGACAGCATCAAAATGAAACTCCCCAGTCTCTACCCCCAAGTCTCCAGGAATTTCCCAACTTGGAGTTGGCAACCCTTGTCACTGAGACAATGAACGCCGTCCCCAAGCAAGCCTGCCTCCACAGTCCACTTTGGTGTGAACATCTGTTAGCTATGCTGTTTGGATAACGTGCCTGTCACTGACACTACCTGCTGAGTCACTCTCTTCTACCCCCTCCTGCTCCTCTTTGATGCAACCATTTAAAAGAGACCATGCAAAAATTTACAATGGACATTCCGGAGATCCGCAATTGTCCTTATTTTTAGTAGCCAAAGACTTCACAATACTGATACAAATTGTGGGGTTCCCCCCCCCTATTTAGTTGTTTTATTAATGGCCAGCTCCCTTTTGCTTGTCATATTGAGATCTTCACCTGTCTGACTTTGCAATTTGCCAAATTGCCAGACAGAGATAAATTTTAACAGTCAGGCTATGGATCTGTCATCACTCTTTCTGCACCTGGCAGGCTATCCCCCTTTGACATCTCTTTTTATTCCGCTCATGCTTGATCTTCTCCACCTAAAATCACAAACATTTAAAAACAAATGGCAGCAAAGCTGGGGGGGAGGGCTGGGGGGGGGTCTATGGTTGATGCCCCAGGCACACGACAAAAGGATGTTACAAAGCTGGGATCAGGGCTATTTGGGGGCAGGAACGCACAGGAACGGAGTTCCGGCTGGCTACTGACTTGGCCACGCCCAGCAGGAACTCATTAGCATAACAGGCCACACCTAACAGCAGAAACTCATTAGAATTGGCTACATTAGGGATGTGTGGCCTAACATGCAAAGGAGTTCTTGCTACAAAAAAACCCTCTGGGTTTTGACAACAAAGTAAACAGAATAAGAAGCAAAAGGTGGGTGTGGCTGGATGAGCACACTTCTGGTAACATGGGGGTGCGGCCTAATATGCTAATGTGTTGTACTGTCAAGGGTGTGGCCTAATATGCTAATAATTGTCTGCTGTTGGGTATGGCCTATTATGCTAATGAGTCCCTGCTGGGCTTTTGTTACAAAAAAAACCCCTGGCTGGGATCATAAGAACATTAGAAGAGCCGTCTTAGATCAGACTGGCGGTCCATCTAATCCAGCATGTTGTCTCACATATTGGCCAACTAGTGGACTTAGAAGGCCAAAGAACAGGGCACAGAGGCCAAGGCCTTCCCTGGTGTCACCTCTCTTAGCACGAGATTTCAGAGAACTGCTGCCTCCAAATAGGGGAGTTTCCGTTTACTCACCACGGCTAGTAACCATCTGCCCTAAAAGCACTGCACTGGCTGCCTATAGCACACCAGACTCGGTTCATGGTGCTGGTTCTTAAAGCCTTGTATGGTCAGGGACCTCTCTACCTAAGGGACCGCCTTTCCCCCACATGTTTCCCAGACAGCGCTAATATCAGGCTCCCAAAACCATTTGGCTCCTCCAGGCCCTAAAGAAGCCAGGCTAGTGGTGACAAGGTCCAGGGCCTTCTCGGTGGCAGCCCCACACTGGTGGAATGAGCTCCCGGATGACATCAGGGCCCTGCGGGACCTATTACAGATCCGCAGGGCCTGTAAAATGGAGCTCTTCCATCAGGCTTTTGATTAGGGTGGTTAAGTGCGCAGACTTTAATCTGGGAGAACCGGGTTTGATTCCCCACTCCTCCACGTGCAGCTGCTGGATGACCTTGGGCAAGCCATTGTTCTGTCAGAGCTGTTCTTGAAAAGAGCAGTTTCTCTCAGAGCTCTCTCAACCCCACCTACCTCACAGGGTGTCTGTTGTGGGGAGCGGAAGGGAAAGGAGATTGTAAAACGCTCTGAGACTCCGAGTGAAGGGCGGGGAATAAATCCAATCTCTTCTCTTCTTCTAAATCCATCTCTGCCTCCACTGGGAGTGAATTCCACAACTTAACGCTTGATTGGGTAAAAAATAGGGTTGCCGACCTACAGGTGGGGACTGGAGATCTCCTGGAATTAAACTGATCTCCAGACTACATGCTTCATTTATTTTATTTTTTATTTATTTAAAACATTTGTCCTACTTCTCCTGGATTGCTCCAGAAAAGGTACGTCTGTCTTTATCGAAAATCTTCTGATTCCGCCTCTGCCCTTGGGATAGGGTTGCCAAATCCAATTTGTCCGGGAGCGGGGGGCTCCCGGACGGTGTCCTCTCCATGAGTTTTCCCCTCAAATGGCGTGGCCCCGCCCCCAGCATGCGACGTCTCTTCCGGGTGACGCACACGCGGGGGTGGGGTTTCCCCCGGGCCCCGATTCCGCGGGAGAGGGAATCGGGGCTCGAAACCGGGGGGAATTCCGCCCCCCGTGGGGGTTTGGGAACCCTACCTTGGGATAGGGTTGCCAGTTCTGGGCTGGGAAATGTTTTGGGGCTGGATATTTTGGGTGTGGAGACTGGGGACAGCAGAGTTTTGGGAGGGGAGGGACATCGGCAGGGTATAATACCATAGATTCCGTGCTCCAACGCAGCCATTTTCTCCAGGGAAACTGAACTCGATCAACTGGAGCTCAACCGAAATAGCAGGAGATCTCTAGGTGCCTCCTGGGGATTGGCAACCCTACCTTGAGACTTGGAGGAGGAGGAGGAGGATTTACAAAAGCCGTGATTGCAAAGGTCATTTCTTGCAGTGGGCTTCCTCGCTTCTGAAAATGCACACAGCCAAGGCCGCCGGTTGTGACTTTGAACAGTGTGCAAATTCAATTTCTTAACATAAGCAGAAATCTTGGAACAAACTATTTCACTGAGCTGGGATCTGGCTGTTCCCTTGGGGGGGGGGAATGTGAAATTGGCAGGCCACGCTTGCTTTCTGACTGGGCACTTCTGCTCTCAATTGGCATTCTCTGAACATTGATGGATTTCCATGAGGCTCTTGCCGCCGGCCTGGGTAGGTTAACCGAACCATTGGCCTCACCAGCTCACTCTCCTGCTGAGAACTGGGCCTCTGGACAGTTGTCTGCATCTCCCAGATGCAAATCAGTGGACACACGAAGTGGCCTTAGAGTGAGGCACGACGAGTCCTCTTTTCTCCCGTTCTCACAATACAAGAACTGGTGGACACTCAGTGAAATGAATGAGCAGTAGGCTTAGAACAGATAAAAGAATTGGCTGCTGCAGGAAGTGGTGACGCAGCTACAAGCGTAGACCGCTTCAAGGGGGAAATGGGATTGGAGAAACATATGGCGCAGAGGTCCATGAGTGTGGTAGGATACTTGCACAGTTATTTCTTCCAACTGCAATCTCCAAAATTGCGCAGAATTTTTACACTGGCTAGGCTTAACGTTTTACCCTCGGCAATTTTATTTGGAAGATTCCAAGGTATTCCCTCTGCCAATAGACTTTGCCCTTGTGCATGTGAAACGATTGAAACAGTGTACCAAGTGCTGCTTGAATGTGGTTATTATGCTTCCATTAGGAAACGAATTTTATCACCAATTTTGCGTAGAGTGTTAGATTCTTCCAGGCCAAACAAACTGCTATTTCTGTTGAATAGCACTGAGGAAGACATAACCGAACCTGTGGCAAAGTCTTTACTGGCTGCTGCCTCTATACGTAGTAAAATTATGTAGGCACTCAATATAGGGTAATTTTTTAACGAAATCCTATCTTATGCAGAATCTGGTTTTGTGTTTTTTTTAATTTCTCAAATATTATGTTTTTACTCTTGTGAAATGCCATTAAAGGAATTGTTTGTGTGTGTGAGGTCCAAGAGTGGCTATTAGCCACAAGGTATAGAGGGAACACTCTGTCTGGGGCAGTGATGTTCTGTATTCTTGGTGCATGGGGGGCAGCAGTGTGGGGGCTTCCGGAGTTCTGGCCCAGCTGGTGAACCTCCTGATGGCACCTGGGTTCTGGCCACTGTGTGACACAGAGTGTTGGACTGGATGGGCCACTGGCCTGATCCAACATGGCTTCTCCTATGTTCTTATGAGGCAGATCATGGGCTTATCAAAGCTAGTACTACTTCGACTAAAAGAGGTTCTCTAAAGTCACAATCCAAGGTCCTTTGTGTCACCTACAACATGATCCTTTTAACTAGATCCTTTTAACTAGAGAGCCAGTTTGGTGTAGTGGTTAAGTGCGCAGACTCTAACCTGGGAGAACCTGGCTTGATTCCCCACGCCTCCACTTGCACCTGGCTGGATGGCCCTGGATTAGACATAATTCTGGCACGGCTGTTCTTGAAAAAGAGCAGTTTCTGTCACGAGCTCTCTCAGCCCTGCCTACCTCACAGGGTGTCTGTTGTGGGGAGGGGAAGGGAAAGGAGTTTGTAAGCCGCTCTGGGCGGGGTATAAATCCAACCTCTTCTCTTCTTCTTCTAGATGGGGATTGAACCTGGGATCTTCTGCATACAAAGAGACAG
>NW_015160478.1:6243-10376 GCF_001447785.1 Gekko japonicus
AGGTAGCCAATCCTAATGAGTTTCTGCTGTTGGGTGTGGCCTATTATGCTAATGAGTTCCTGCTGGGTGTGGCCAACTCAGGAGCCAGCCGGAACTCCGTTCCCGTGCGTTCCTGCTCAAAAATAGCCCTGCAAAGAGATGTTCTACTGCTAAGCCGTGGCCCTCATCCCCTATGAGTGCTGCAGACTGGGAGAAATGTTCTCAATGATGGCTATCAGCATTGATATTTCTTTGGTGTTGCCATCTCTGTGTTGGGAAATTCCTGGGTAGGGGTGCTCAGTTTGGGGAGGTGAGGGACCTCAGCTGATTATAATGCCATAGGTCTCCAAGACCTGAGCAAGGCTGTTAATGAAAGGACATTTTGGAGGGTATTAAAATCTGAAGAAGTGTGCGTGCTCATGAAAGCTTATACCCAGAACTTATCCCTTTTATTTTTTAAAAAAATCACACACGCACACACACACACACACACACACAAAGTTTATTTCAGTGATATGTGTCAGAGGTACCACAGTTTGTAGTATGATAAGCAATTTGAGAGGGAATTAGATGGTAAAAAAGTATTATATCTGGCCTACTGCGGTCTGCTGTTTTATCAGATCCGATAGGGTTGTTCCAGCATAAGGTGGTAATTGCCGTTCTCAAGAACTTGCTGGGAAACGACATAATCAGTGTGATGTTCTCCTTTGGAATCCGGCCAAGTGGATGTCCCCCCCCCCCTTTACTCTCCTGAAATTCCCTTTACATGTTATCAGTGCTGCACCATCAAGGAGATCCAAGGCTGCAGAGGAATTCTGCCAAATCAGCATGGAGCTCTGCTCTCTGTCCAAGAACAATCTGACGTCTCAAAGAGGCAGGAGGCTGGCAGAAGTGGAGGGAAGCGCCATCTTACTGGTGTCCTTGTGAAGTCAAAGGTCCTCACCATTTGCGATGTTGTTTATTTTTATAGTCAAGTCACAGCCGACTTAACGGCCACCCCCGTAGGGTTTTCAGGGCAAGAGACATTCAGAGGTGGCTTGCCATTGCCTGCCTTTGCATTGTGACCCGGAACTTTCTTGGTGGTCCCCCATCCAAATACTAACCAGATCCAACCCTGCCTAGCTTCCGAAAACTGATGAGATCGGGCTATCCTGAGCTATCCAGGTCAGCGTAGTGATGTCATAGGAAAAAGCTTTTTATAAGGGACTGGCCAGGATCTGGAGGAGTCCATTGGAGGCCAGGCAAGGACGACTCAAGGACTTTTGGTTCCGAAAGCAGAACTTCCAAAATGGCAACCCTCATCAACTGGTATACGTTCATTGGCGGCGGGGGGGGCATCATTCAGGTGAAGTTCTCCTGCACCTGACTCGTTGAAATTAGAGAAAGTTCATAATGTCCGATTCATAATGCTCAGCCATATTACGAGTTGAGCACCCTTTTCCACCAGACGTTCTTCTTCGGCTCGGAATGTTCAGTGAGATTCCACACATGTGCAGTCAGTGGCCGCATGCAAAGGATCACAATAAAGGATTGCATGCAAAGGAGCCAGTTTGGTGTAGTGGTTAAGTGCGCGGACTCTAATCTGGGAGAACCGGGTTTGATTCCCCACTCCTCCGCTCGCACCTACCGGATGACCTTGGGCAAGCCGTAGTTCTGATAAGAGCTGTTCTTGAAAAAGAGCAGTTTCGGTCAGAGCTCTCTCAGCCCCACCTACCTCACAGGGTGTCTGTTGTGGGGAGGGGAAGGGAAAGGAGTTTGTAAGCCGCTCTGAGACTCCTTTGGGTAGTGAAGGGCGGGGTATAAATCCAATATCTTCTTCATCATCATCATCAGGGGCACTTCAAATGTGCATTTACCATTTGTCCAGTAGCATTCTTCTGTTGAAAGCTGGATAATGAAGAAATCTGACAGGTGTTTTATAAATTAAATTTATCTTCTGCCTTTCCTGAAGCGGGCTCAGGGTGGGTGACATCAGAGTACACAAAGAATCAAAGTCAATTTTAAAAGTTCATTCTTAAAAACAGCTTTAAAAAACCCATTAAATTATTAAGAAGAAAGTTGATCCCTATGAAACGTGGTGTTGGACTAGAGTTTTGCAGATGCCGTGGACTGCCGAAAAGATAAATCAGTGAGCTCTAAATGAAATCAAGCTTCGGCTCCCCCTAGAAGCGAAAATGACAAAACTGAGGCCATTGTACTTTGAACACATTGTGAGAAGACAAGACTTTGCCGGGAAAGACAGTCATGCCAGGAAAAGCGGAAGGCCACAGGAAACAAAGGAAGACCCGACATGAGATGGATCGGCTCAATCAAGGAAGTCCCATCCCTCCGTCTCCAAGACCTGAGCAAGGCTGTTAATGAAAGGACATTTTGGAGGGTATTAAAATAGATTCTTTTGAACTATGGCGCTGGAGAAGACTCTTGAGAGTCCCTTGGACTGCAAGAAGATCAAGTCAGTCAATCCTAAAGGAAATCAACCCTGACTGTTCCCTGGAAGGCCAGATAATGAAACTGAAGCTCAAATACTTTGGCCACCAAATGAGAAGGGAACACTCACTGGAGAAGACCCTGATGCTGGGAAAGATTGAAGGTCAAAGAAGACGAGGACGTCAAAGGATGAGATGGTTAGACAGTGTCATAGATGCAACAAACATGAAGTTGAGCAAACTTCAGAGGACGGCGGAAGACCGGAAGGTCTGGCGGGATCTGGTCCATGGGGTCGCGAAGAGTCGGACTCGACTGTGTGACTGAACAACAACAACAAAATCTGAAGAAGTGTGCACGCACATGAAAGCTTATACCCAGAATTAAACTTTGTTGGCCTTAAAGGTGCAACCGGAGTCAAACAGCTGACAACACATAACGCACACACATTTTACTACTGCACATAATGCTCCCTTTCCTTGTGGGTGCCTGTGACAAGACCTGGGGCTCTCATGACCTCCTCGGGCCTTTTTTGGGGTGATTTGATCCCCTGTTCCTTCCCTGGAAACCTGGGATAAACTCCCTCTTTGATAACATACCTAGTCTGGGTTTGGACCTTGCACACACAGTAGAACACGCCAGTAAAAGCAACAAGTTTTCTTAAAGGAGATTAAAAAACATTGCAGACATATAAGCAAGAAAAGGAAGGAGGTGCTATAAAACAACACATCTAGCTTTCGGCATACACTCACATACTTAGAGACGTGTAGGTTACATCAGCATTAGGTTGGTGCAATGGGAGATTGCTGGACCCCTTTTCCCGATGGTGGAAACGGGCCGTCCTGGTAAGCCTTCTACCTTAGTCCTTTGTCTGATGGCATTTTATAGGGCAACTGGACAACTGCCCCCGTTACCATCTTGAGCCATTCACTGGCATGATCCCCCTTCATGCTTCTTGATCGTTCTGGAATAAGAGTAAGGTCCCCCCCCCCAACTAAGAGCAGTTAAGCAGTTCACCTTGATATGCTGTTGATACCCCAGCTGAGAGGAGTTAAGCTGTGCACTTTGATATGCAGCTGATAACACTTTGATATGCAGGTGATAACACTTTTTGGCTTGAGCAATTGTTATCCTTCCTGCTTAGATGGTACTAACAGGAAAAGGACTATTACCTTGAGATCCTACAACAGTTTGGTGTAGTGGTTAAGTGTGTGGACTCTAATCTGGGAGAACCAGGTTTGATTCCCCACTCCTCCACTTGCACCTGTTGATGTGACCTTGGGTCAGTCACAAGCTCTGGCACAGCTGTTCCTGAAAGAGCAGTTTGTGTCAGAGTTCTCTCAGCCCCACCTACCTCACAGGGTGTCTGTTGTGGGGAGGGGAAAGGAAAGGAGTTTGTAAGCCGCTCTGAGACTCCAAGTGAAGGGTGGGGTATAAATCCAATCTCTTCTTTTTCTAGGCAGTGCTGAGTCAACAGAAGCCAGCAAGCCGGAAGACAAACTACAGGTTTTTCAGGATTCACAGCCAACAGCTGGGGCAGAGTCACAACACCCTCCAGCCCTGATATAAGAGGTAAAACTAAGTTAATTGTTCCCAGCCATTCAGTATCACCCACACCCTTAGAGCGCTGCAGATGGAGGCTATGAGCGGAACTACAGGAGAGACAACAAAGTGCTCGCCTCTTGGCCCAACGCTAGCTGTTTGAGTAGTTGCGGGATTACTCCTGAGCA
>NW_015160479.1:0-3210 GCF_001447785.1 Gekko japonicus
CAGGACACTAGGAGCCCTCCCACTGTGACTGACAGATGATGAAATACACCCCATGATGCAGACCTTACCAATGGCAGGAACATATGGTAGCAGGCAGTCCTTGGAAGGTCCTGATTCTAGGACAAAGACTGCTCTAAATCAAAACCGGTAAGTTGCATTCGACTCAGAAGACGAACCCCTGACACCAGTGTAAGTGTCTTAAGACCAGTAAAATGTGTTCTTTGTAGGGAAGACTAGACGGCACTCTGACGGCCACATTTTGCCATATTTGCAGTTTCCAAAGTCTCTTCAAAGGAAGCCACATGCAACGCACATTGCCGTAGCCTAATCTGAAGGTCATCAGAGCGTGGTGAGGCTGCAACTGCTGCTCCAGCAAAGATAGTGAAGGTGCTACATGCTACAGAGGAGATCTGTGCCTCCAACCTCAGTCCCTAACTGCAAATCTGTTCATTTAGGGCAGTGGTGGCAAACCTATGGCACGGGTGCCAGAGGTGGCACTCAGAGCCCTCTCTGTGGGCACGCGTGCCATCGCCCCAGCCAGGCCCAGACCATCATTAAAGTGTTGAATTCTCTGCCAAATAATTTTAAGTAAATGAAAGAATTTGGGATTGTTGTCCTTACTTTGTTTGGATCATCTTAAGTTAATGTATGAGTTGTTTTTTTCTAAAGTAAAACCTCAGTGTTCAGGTGAAATTGCCGTGTTGGCACTCTGCGATAAATAAGTGGGTTTTGGGTTGCAGTTTGGGCACTCGGTCTCTAAAAGGTTCGCCATCACTGATTTAGGGGGTGGGCAACCCTCTCCAGAACAGACGGATTCCTAAATTCCTGATTGGCTGTGTTATTGACCAACAGCTGTGCTTCAGTTGATTGGCCCTTGTCTAGGACCTTTCCAACCCCAGGCATAGGGTTGCCAACCTCCAAGTGACATCTGGAGATCTCTAGCTATTATACTGGATCTCCAGATGACCCAGGTCAGGTCCCCCTGGAGCAAATGGTTGCTTTGGAGGGTGGACTCTATGGCATTATACCCCACTGAGGTCCCTCTCCTCTCCAAACCCCGTCCTCACCAAGCTCCACCCCCAAATCTCCAGGAATTTCCCATCCTGGAGCTGGCAACCCTACTCAGGCGATGGCTCAGAACATCCACTGCTTCCCCTCAGTCAGAGGGGAAAGAGAAGTGTAGTTGGGTCTCCTCCAGACCACCTCATGTTGACGCCAAAAAGCATGGAATTCTGGGACAGAATGGACTCTGCAGGAAGGTCCCAAGCTGTTGTCTTTTAGCACCACTTTGGCTGAGGAAGAATGTTAGTGAAAGGGCAACAATTTTTTCCATTCCTTGGTGTCAATCAGTGTTCCCTCTAAGCTGAGTTAGTGTGAGCTAGCTCACAGTTTTTTAGCCTCCGGCTCACACATTTTTGCCTCAGCTCAGGAAGGAGGGCTCCAGAGCAAACTAATTGATGCAGCGGCCCAATCGCTCGCTCACAACTTTAATGCCAGGAGCTCACAAAGTAGAATTTCTGCTCACAAGACTCCACAGCTTAGAGGGAGCATTGGTGTCAAAGGAGGGTTTCTTTTCAGGAGAGGTTTCACAACAGCCTCCTTCAGTGCATTAGATATGAACAGTGTTCCCTCTAAGCTGAGTTAGTGTGAGCTAGCTCACAGTTTTTTAGCCTGCAGCTCACAGATTTTTGTCTTAGCTCAGGAAGGATGGCTCCAGAGCAAACTGATTTATGCAGCAGCCAAATCGCTTGCTCAGAAATTTGATGCCAGTAGCTCGCAAAGTAGAAATCTTGCTCACAAGACTTCACAGCTTAGAGGGAACATTGGATATGACCCCACCACCACCACCTTTAGAGATGCGCTTCCTGCTTCCCGGACACAATTTCCTACTATTTTTGGCTAGTTTTTATAAGCCGAGAAGCTCAAGGGTCGAGCGCTGAAAACATCAGCCGGACTCTCCCAAGCGACTTGTCACCATCCTTGGGTCTTCGTAACTGAAATTCGTCCGAGCAGATGTGATTAAACGAAGACACGATAACATTCTTGTGACGGTACAAAGGAGTAGGGCCTCCGTCATGGCGTGTGTGAGCGACTTTATCTGCAAAATGGCAGGCAAAAATGTCACAGCAAATGGCAAAATGTTCTCCGTCAAAACCATCAGGGACTTGATTCTAAAGGCCCCTCATTACTTGGAACAGCTCAGCTGGATCATGTTGTACAGACACAACAGCGGAGGGGGAAATCGTCCCACCGGGCTGCCATCGCTGCCGCAGAGGAGGCACGATCAGTTCTAACTCATGTCTGATCCCATTTTTGTCCACATGTGTTCAAGTTAATGACTGACCCCGTTCACTGCTAGTAGTTCCTCAGTAAGCCAAGCTGTAAGCCAAGAGGGCACCTGGGGAGTAGTTGGTTGCGCCAACCGCCCAGGGCAGAGCCCAGAAACCAACTAGGTCTTCAACAGGGATGGCCAAGTTCAAAGGAAGAAGAAGAGGTTGAATTTAGACCCCGCCCTTCACTCAGAGTCTCGGAGCGGCTTACAAACTCCTTTCCCTTCCCCTCCCCACAACAGACACCCTGTGAGGCAGGTGGGGCTGAGAGAGCTCTTTCCAGAACTGCCCTTTCGAGGACAGCTCTTATCAGGGGAAGGGAAAGGAGTTTGTAAGCTGCTCTGAGACTCCCTTGGGTATTGAAGGGCGGGGTATAAATCCAATCTCTTCTTCTTCTCTTCTTCCTTGGCCAATTCAGTCAAGCTGCTTGATGTATGTGAAAGTGTGGAAGGACCAGGGGTCATTTCCTGCAGGAGCGCACAGGAGCGGAGCTCCGGCAGTAAATAGCCCAGGGGGCGGGCACATGCAACAAGCCCCGCCCCCTGCTCCGAGCAAGTCAGTCAGAGCAAGAAGCAGCCAGGTAAGTTGCAGAGCCCCCTCTGGTCCAAAACAGTCCAGTGGCACCTTATAAGACCAATTTTTATTCAGGTACAAGCTCTCCCTCCTCTGTGAGGACAGATCTGGACGTTCCCCCACCCCAATACCTAGCAATCCAAAACAGTCCAGTGGAGCCTGAGCAGTGGGTGTTGCCTTCTGACACACTTCCGGTGACATCAGGGGGTGTGGCATATGCAAATGAGTTACGCTAATGAGATATGCTAATGAGCTCCTGCACCTCTTTTTCTACGAAATGACCCCTGGGAAGGACCAGGGGGACCTC
>NW_015160479.1:4916-11229 GCF_001447785.1 Gekko japonicus
AGTCAGTTGTGGGGGAGATCCGTGCGGAAACAGCCACTCCTGTTTTTTTAAAAAAAACAGGGTTTCGTTGCATGTGTTTGTACACAACACGAAGAATCTGATTGGCCCTTCATCAGTATGATACATTAGCACCCACGAGAGTGGCGTGTTACACTATGAGGCTGTGTCCAAGGACTCCAGACCAGCACCACAATGTCAGGGTACAAAAACCCCTTGTCATGGGTATGCTGTGGATAAAGAAACAGCTGCTGGTTTTGACCAAGAAGATCATGGAGAATGCTGCTGAAGTCCAGAATCAGGGCAGGCTTGGTCTCTCTGAGAAACAAGCCAAGTAGAAAGTCCAGAGACCCGGAACAGAGCAGCCTTGGAGAAGGACAAGGAACAAAGGAGTAAATGACTAATGTGGCCTCTAGTAGATTAGAAATAGAATTATTAATATCAATAGATAGAACATGTGTCTGGGCCCAGGTGCGAGGAGCAGCTGAGGATGGTAAGAATGCTAAACTATGCTGTTTGAAATATTCCCTATCTTTACCATACCATGTAAAGGCATGCCATCCCATTCTGTCATGGTGGGAACGATTACAACTGGACTCAAGATATAGTAAAGATAAAAAGATAGGTATCTATGAAAAACCGACAGAGATAGATAAAGTATGGATATATACTGAGGAAAAACGGATAAAGAAACTGTATACCTTTTTATTGGATTACAGTCTGCAAGGAGAGGTGGTTAAATCTTCTATGATTACCTGGGCTCAAGATCTGGGACATAATATAGACCTAGAACAATGGTCTAAGGTTTGGAAGACTAAAAAGGGAGCGGTAACGCAGGCGGTAAATGCCTGCAAGTAATCTATCTCCGAACAGCCTTAACAGCGGCCAGGGTGAGCTCCCGGCCCTTGTCCTAGCTCCCGCCCACCCAGCAGCTCAAAAGCCCTTAATGGCAATTAGACAAATGGGTACCCACTCCTTAGGAGTGGGGGGGGCACCCTACCTCCAATACTGGAGGGCAGCAGCGGTGGCTGGCATTGAGTATCCAATCCATTCCCATGAAGAACTGGCCAGCCCTGTAGGGCCTCACTGTTGCCGCCTGTGAACTGGGGATGCACCATGGAACTCTCCTAATGGTGGGGGGGTTTCCCTCAGGAAACTTGCCTCGCATCATTCCTTACGGATGATCTCCAAGATGGGTAGCTGTGCTAGTCTGTAGCAGTAGAAAAGAGCAAAGTATCTCCTTAAAGACTAACGAAATTCGTGGCAGGGTGGGAGCCTTTGTGAGTCACTGCTCACAAAAGCGCCTTCCCTAACACATATCTTGTTCGTCTTTAAGGTGCTACTGGACTCTTGCTGCCCAGAGGCATGTTTGGTCCAATTTACACAATAGCAACTTTGGTAGGTGCTTTCTAAAGCTTAAAAGACCTGGCCGATATAGAAACTGAATAAAGTTTGCCTGTTAAGAAATTGCAATGAGACTTCCTGTAGTGGCTTTTTGTTCCTGAGGAAGGACCAGAAGTCCGAAACACTGAACAATACTTAGGAAAACTGTTGATATCTATTCCAGACTTCATTGTTTCCCTTTGAGAAATTTCCATTCTGGACTTTGTTCTTTCCCTTTGGGATATTGTGGACTTTTGTATTTTCCTATGATGGATTACATGTATTGAATTACCTTTGTGTTGAAGTCTCTTTTTGTTAACTTTGGTGCGGGTTTGTGCAGTACACAGTTGTTATTTGCTGTTTTCTTTTGGCCATTGTTTACTGTGGACTGTATTATGGTTGTTGTTGTTGTCTTTTCTACTGATGGCCTCCAGATAACCTTCTGATAAGTCCCAAATTCTTCAGATACTCAGAAGCCACTGATCTCCTTGAAGAGACAGAGACGATATTCTTGATTCACAGGTTGCACAGGAATTCGTACCTGGAAGGGGATCAGTTTTGTTTAGCTGGGGGGGGGCGGTGGGGCGGTGGTGCTTGTACTGCACTGCACTGCACTGCACTGCAGCCAGTGTGTGTGAGCCCCCTCCCCCTCCTCTTCCTCCCTTCTGGCCAGGTCATTCCCTGGGCCCAGCACATCCGGTGTGCACACCATCCTTCATACGCTGGACATTTATCAGAGGCCAAGAGAGAGGGGGAAGTATATTTAAATAAATTTAAACATGCACATTCACAGGGGAAATCATCTGGCAGGGGTTCCCCATACTCAAAGTTGATGGTGACGACTCCCTAAAAATATTTCCAAGCTCAGCGGGAAGAGCATTTGGGCAGGTCTCTGAAACCAGATGTTACAGTCATGGTAACCGCATAGTGCAAGATGGGGGTGCCAACCTCCAGGTAAAAAGGTAAAGGTCTCCCTTGCTCGAAAGCCAGTTGAATCCGACTCTAGGGTTGCGGTGCTCATCTCCGTTTCAAAGCCGAAGAGCCAGCGCTGTCTGAAGACGTTTCCATGGTCACGTGGCCGGCATGACTAAACACCAAGGCGCACGGAACGCTGTTCCCTTCCCACCAAAGTGGTCCCTATTTATCTACTTGCAGTTTCAGGCTTTTGAACTGCTAGGTTGGCAGGAGCTGGAACTAGAGATGGGAGCTCACTCCGTCATGCGGCACACTCGGGTCTCGAACTGCTGAACTACTGACCTTCCACAGCCTGCAGTTCAGTGTCTTAACCACTTGAGCCACCGCAGCTCCAGGTACCAGAAGCCAAAGACAAAAGATCACGGGAGGAGATGGAAATCCAAAAACAACATCCGTGACAAAAATAACGAAGAGTCAATAAAGAAGAAGAAGAGATTGGATTTATACCCCGCCCTTCACTACCCGAAGGAGAGCGGCTTACAAACTCCCTTCCCCTCCCCAGAACATACACCCTGTAAGGCAGGCGGGATTTCTCTCTCTCTCCTCTCTCACGCAGGCACAGGCACACTCCCTGGGTTCCCGCAAGAAGACTTCAAGGAAGCCCTTCTGGAGCTGGCCTTAAGGAACGCCGTAGCCTCTTGGAGCTCTCTGAATGATGAGGTCGAGAGCTGTTGTTTTTATTGTGCTTGTTAGCCTACCAGGCGCCCTCCCTCCTCTCCTGTAATGGAGCATTGAGCAAGCGGCCTATTATAACACAGTAAATGCCAGGTGATTATCTCTCTGTTTACAGAGATCAACAGGGGGGAGTGGCTGCAACATGGCACACTTATTAATCGGTGGGGAATTGATTGCCCTGCACTTCGGGAAAGCCCTTCGCATCCCAGGAGGAGGAGGAGGAGGAGGAGGAGGAGGAGGCAGCATCCTCCACAGCTTCCCTGTGGTGCTGTCAGCCTGACACCTGGCTGGTATTGCAGCCACCTCTGGCCCCACGGCTTCTCCTAGGGATGCCAGTCTCCAGGTGGGGCCTGGGGATCCCCTGGAATGACAGCTCACCTCCAGACGACAGGGATCAGTTCCCCGGGAGAAAAAGGATGCCTCCGAGGGTAGACTCCATGGCATTGTACCCCACTGAGGTCGGAGGTTACCAACCTCCAGGTGGTGACTGGAGATCTCCTGCTATTAAAACTGAGCTCCCCTCCCAAAACCCTGCCCTCAGTAGGGCTCACCCACCCCCAAATCTCCAGACGTTTCCCCCACCCAGCGCTGGCCACCCTAAGCCCACGGAACACGGAATATCCCCAGCCCAAGCCAAACGTGTAAGTAGCCAGTTTGGTGTAGTGGTGAAGTGCGCGGACTCTAATCTGGGAGAGCCGGGTTTGATTCCCCACTCCTCCACTTGCACCTGGCTGGATGACCTTGGGCAAGCCGTTGTTCTGATAAGAGCTGTTGTTGAAAAAGAGCCGTTTCTGTCAGAGCTCTCTCAGCCCCACCCACCTCACAGGGGGTCTGTTGTGGGGAGGGGGAGGGGAAGGAGTTTGTAAGCCGCTCTGAGACACCTTTGGGTAGTGAAGGGCGTGGTATGGATCCAATCTCCTCTTCTTCTTCTTCTTCTCCTCCTCCTCTACAGCAGAGGAGTCGAACTTATTTGTTACGAGGGCCAGATCTGACATAAATGTCACTTTGTCAGGCAGGACCATGCGTGCCATAAAGGGACAGGCCATCCCCCCCCCCCCCCAAGACTGCTGACAACTCTATGGGAATCAAAATTGCCAAATAACCAGAAGCAGTTAGGCTAGTTTGTGCCTGTACTTGATGTGCAAAAAGCAGCAGGCAAAGACTTTCACAATATGCCACAATGCCTGTTTAAAATCACATACTGAAAAGCTAGCTATTCGATTTGTAGCCTAACTGTACCTTTAAATCACAGCTTGTGTGCAGAGTTGGCAACAGGCTTTGAGAAAAATGTCCTGTCCCTTTAATAGAGCCTTAACTTGTGGAAATGAGCAGTTGAAGCATATTATGGCATGGAGGGAGGTATTAGGTAAAGGTGTCCCTTGCTTGAAAGCCAGTCAAATCTGACTCTAGGGATGCGGAGCTCATCTCCATTTCCAAGCCGAAGAGCCAGCACTGTCCAAAGAGTTTTCCGTGGTCATGTGGCCGGCATGACTAGATGCCAAGGTGCATGGAACACTGTTTGTTTTAACTATCTGGAAAATGATTCACAAGATGTGCGTTTCTAGGTCTGATGAGACAATCTTCAGGGTATCTGTCTGGATTATACTCCAATGCATTGTAACAGATCAGATCAATATTCTTCAAATAGTCCGTTGCAGTCAAATACTGGTAAAGATCAAATGTAAAATTAATTACTGAAAGATCCACTGGCTGCTTGATAACTGTTACATAGTCTGGTACCTTGTGCACATCAGTTGGTTTTGCAAAGACTCTGAAACGTTTGTCCATGGCAAGTCTGTAAGTAACATTTCTTAAGAAAATACAAAGGTCATGTAAAGTGTCTTCTCCTTGCTCCTCAGGCTGTTTGTCCTCTGTCAGCTGCTGTAGTTCAGGGGATGTTGCTTCTGGTAACACTTCACAATTCTGCAAAACTGCCTGCCTTTTTGATACAAGAGTCTCAGTAGTCTGGCAAGGAATTAAAACTTCAGATAATGTTTTCCTTTCTTTAGTGTTAAGTAAGTGAACATTAAAAACTTCTGCAATGTCCATTCTCTTTGTTTCAACTGTCACTGTCCCATCTACCTGGGTAGCAACCCTAATCTCTGCAGCAGATGCATGTTCTAATTTTTCACTTGGTTTTTATATAAATTAATTGAGCACCAAATTTTATATTGGATATATTTTTATTATGCTGTTGTTTTGTATTGACATTTTAACTTTGTAAGCCGCCCCGAGCTGAATACGGGATGGGGCGGGATATAAATCCCAAAAATAAACTGGCCCCACTGGTGGACCTCCTGATGGCACCTGGTATTTCTGGCCACTGTGTGACACAGAGTGTTGGACTGGATGGGCCTTTGGCCTGATCCAGCATTGGCATCTCTTATGTTCTTATGTTCTTAAGCTGCCGCCGTCATCTGCGGCTCGAAGGAGAACATGAATTGCGCCCCTTGCTTGGCGTCAAGCATCCCGATCATGCCCGTGTGCTGTGCCTTGGTGTAATCCGTAGGGGAAGCAACCTTGGCGTTGGGAAATACCTGGAGATTTGAGGGGCGGAGCTTGGGAACGGCAGAGTTTGGGGAGGGGAGGGACCTCAGCAGGTATAATGCCGCAGAGTCCACTCTCCAAAGCAACCTTCAGGGGAACTGATCTCGACTGTTTGGAGATCAACTGTAATAGCGGGAGATCTCCAGCTGCGCCCTGGCGGCTAAAGCATTGCAATCAGCCTGGGATATGAGGAGAGGAGAGGAGAGGAGGGTTCACGGGGGACGTGGCTGAGTGGGGAAACCTCCGCTTGGCATGCAGAAGGTCCCAGGTTCAGTCCCCAGGACCTCCGGTTAAAAAGGACCAGGCAGCGAGTGATGGGAAAGACCTCTGCCTGAGACCCCGGAGAGGGGCTGCCAGTCTGAGTCGACAACACCGACTTTGATGGATGGATGGTCTGATTCGGTACAAGGCAGCTTCATGTGGATGAGCTGCAAAGCGACCGGATGCCCCAGGGGCTTCCACTGCAATGCGGAAACCTTTGGAACGTCCTCTGGCTTTGCACAGGTGCATGTCTGATAGAGCAGGCATCCTACGTGAAACAGAACAGCGCATCAGTTTCTGCATTACCCCAGGGGCCTCTGAGACATCCAGTCACCTTGTGTGGGGCACCTGCTGCACCAGGAGGCACATTTAACATGTGCCACACTCTGGATGCCTAGTAAGCTGTACAGTCTCCAGCCATAGGGCACCGGGCGATGGTGACATTAGGCTGGGAGGGTTAGGATTTGGATGGTCA
>NW_015160480.1:0-1719 GCF_001447785.1 Gekko japonicus
TTTAAGGTTCTACTGGATTCTTGTTTTTAAGGTTTAGGTTTCCTTGGTTAATTCATGGCTGTTTCTTCTTATGAGTGTCCCCTCATTTACCCTACACTTCCTGCAAAGAAATTAGGGTGCCTTATGTGAGTCTCTGTCCCCATTTTATCCTCGCAACAACCCTTTGAAATATGTGAAATAGGCTGAAAGAGAGTGACTGACCTTCTTGGCAGAATGGGAATTGGACCTCCACACTCCTTGCCCAACTTGCTATTTAACCACAGTCTCTCTGAGTGTTTCATTCTGTGCCGATACTTTGGCACTTTAAAATTGTGTTCCTGAAGCTCTTGCTAATGAGTCTAGGCTGTTTCATGCTGTTTTGAATGCCCAAGGTGAAACTGTTACCTATTTAGTGCTAAGTGAATTTTTTTGTAGAACTCATTATTTCAGTCATCTAAATCATTATTAAAAGAGAAATATCTCTGAAACAATAAATCTAACAGTACCATCCTAAGAAGAGTTATACCTTTCTAAGTCTCTTGGCTTCAGTGGACTTTGAAGTGTGTGTAACTTTCCTTAGGATTTCACTGTAATGGTATTGGCTTCCATGGACTGAGAATTATAGTAAGAATGTACCGTTAATGGGAATAAATTAGCTGACAGCCATCTTGCAAGAACTTCACATAACCTGCTCCTTTAATCACTTCGTACATGCTGCTCAGAATCTCAAAATGGTGACAATCATTAAACAAATGGCAGTGCTAATACGCTCATTAAAAGGACCCTTCAGGGTCAGAGTTTACATCAGACATAGCAATGATACTTTGGGGGATCATGTACATTTTCAGTTGCATGCAACACTTATCGTATGCACATTTGTACTTTTTTTTGAAAAAAAATTCACAACTATAAGTTTGGCTTGTTGTTTGCTGTCTTCAGGTTTTCACAAGGCCAGTTTCATACTGTGTGCTTTCTCCAAAACTGCTGTGATGATGATTTAAGGTGAAAATTGAGGATTAAACGCCAAATTTGGTATGAAAATTAAGAGGGAATGTGCACTTTATTTGCTCCCTGGTTGTTACATTAATGCATTGGTTTCCCATCAGGTTTTACAAATGACTCTGAAGTCTGCCCCAAGGCTTTGCATAGGCAGAAGCAAACAGAGAGGCACTTTATTTGCTCCCTGGTTGTTACATTAATGCATTGGTTTCCCATCAGGTTTTACAAATGACTCTGAAGTCTGCCCCAAGGCTTTGCATAGGCAGAAGCAAACAGAGAGCTGCTTGTCATGCTACACTGAGCAGATACTTTCGGTATATGAACAGGGATCGAACATAATGTTGTACAAACCTGAAATTTGGAAAGAATCCAGTATATGAACTATTTTTAAAAACTGAAAAATTCAAAATATTGTTACTTGGTAATTTAAAAATGCAGAATGTACTGTAACTTGAGCCATTAATGATGGAATTGACTGGTTTGACATTTTAGAAACTATGGTTGTAAGGATCCTATGTTGTAGACTCTGTGTTGTACTATTTTGGTTTATTGTGCTGGTCGTATGACTGTTCTTAATAAATGTTGTTCTTGTTGTCATATAACTTCACCACGTGACCGCCCCGCCCCCTAGAGGTTCTCTTCCGGAGCTCCGTACCTGAGAGCTCCCCCCCGACTAGAGCCCTGGTTGTAAGGATCCTATGTTGTAGACTCTGTGTTGTACTATTTTGGTTTATTGTGCTG
>NW_015160480.1:1982-2165 GCF_001447785.1 Gekko japonicus
AAAGCCCTAGCAAAGACAGCAGCTTTGTAGCACCTACTAAACACCTCTAGAGATGCCCCCCCCCCCAATCATGCAGCTTGTTCGGTAGGGAGGTAACTGTAATGGAAAAAGCACAGGCTTTATTTGATGACTGATGGGCTACAACTTGCAGGTGGCAACCTGAGGACTGCAACTGGTGAATGG
>NW_015160480.1:8987-9204 GCF_001447785.1 Gekko japonicus
GTAGGTTGAAAGCTGCCTTGGAGGTTTGGTCAAGAGGCAGGTGGTAAACATTTAAAATAAAACCTGTTTAAAAACCTTTAAAACTCTGTTTTGTTGGTTCTGTGTTGCACAGGTGCTAGAGTATAGAATTCTGGTTTCTTAGAGATGAAACAAACTTTGATTTGCTGCCACACTTAGAGATGAAACAAACTTTGATTTGGCAACTCTACCCCCATCC
>NW_015160480.1:9262-9364 GCF_001447785.1 Gekko japonicus
GGCCTAAGTGTCTTAGGAGAGCCAGCCTCCCATCTGCAACATGAAGATAATGATACTACACTGACATTCAAAGCTGTTGTGTGTCAGCCACTGAGATAATGT
>NW_015160480.1:9528-10966 GCF_001447785.1 Gekko japonicus
AACCCCTGGCATTGTGTGTGGTAGAAGGGATAGTGTAAATAGAAAGGTCGAAAATTTTTATGCGGTACTCAAGCTCTAAACACATTTCTGAAGAGCTTTTGTGACTTCTTGAAGCTCCCTCAGATGCAGAGTTTTTACTTGGTTTTTGGAAAGCATGTTTTAAACACACACAAGACACACACACTTGTTTTAGAAACGGGGCAGTTTTTCTTCTTTAACTCGGCTGTGTGGGGCGGGTTTCTTGTGCCAGAGAAGCAGGGAAAAGAATGAAACTCAAAACAGTTGAAACAACAGCGACTCCTCCATTTAATCAGAGGGCGAAAGTATTGGTTACATTGAACGGCCTTCCCAAGAGCCTTCCTTGCAGTCAATTTACAAATACTTGCAAGGCAGTCATATTCCATGCAGATCAGAGAACGGTCTTACTCTGACTAATCCTGGATCTGCAGATCTCTCCATAGAGGACCCTGTATAGTCATGACCTTTTTTGACAAGTGAAGTTGTAGTCCTCATCATACACAGCCTTGTGTACACCCCCCCCCCAGTGTTGCTTGTATCTCTCTCACACCAAGTTCTTCAGTCTCCATCCGCCTTGTATTCTTCTGTAGCTTCCCGGCTCTAATCCCAGATCTCTAAATGAAGCTGTACATTGATTGATTACTTTTTTCCAGTGTGGCAGCAAATCAATAAACCAGACAAGGGTTTATCAAATAACCCACAGAATTCTGGGCAATTATTTTTGCTTTTATGTTGACCGCTAACAGCCCCTGCTAGGGAAATGAATAGAAATTAGAGGTGCGCTGAAAGTTTTCCTTGCTTCCCCTTTGTTCTTGAACACTGAATTGATTGGGAGACTTGCCATGTCAGACATTATCTCCCCGGTTCTTTAGCAAATGAACATGTTTAATTCCCTTGAGGCTTCATTGTGGTTGATGGAGGGACTGGGAGAAAACAAAGCACTGAATTTATGGTAAAGCAACTAGGAGCCTATTTGTTTTCCCATTTCTTCTTCCAAAAGATAAAATTAACAGCTTGACCAGCTGTGATCTAGTATAGTTCTGCTTCCTATATTAATCAGCCTCCCATTGTGCAAAAGGAAGCATTGATCTAGCAACCTGGCAACTTTCTTCACCATAGAAATTGACCGAAACTGGAGAAAGCCTAAAAAGGATGCAATTTCAATAGGTATTCTCCTAAACTAAAACTTTACATTAAAATGGAAGCTGTAGATCAGCTTCGTTGTGTCCACGTGTAGGCTGGAGCTCGGCAGGACAGAGGCAAGTCCAATACATCCTTAAATTGCAAATGCACTTCTTATATGTGATCCAACATGACTAATAATCACAGTGGCATGTATCCTACCTCAGGAGGGTGGACGTTTGTCCAGCCTAAGGAGCCTGCCTCCTCTCATTCTTCTATCTATCTATCTATCTATCTA
>NW_015160481.1:0-2641 GCF_001447785.1 Gekko japonicus
TGAGAGAAGGAGGTGGCAAGTCCCTCTTCAGAGTCCAATAGCAGGAGGGAGAGGAGGTTGCACGGAAGGGGGAAAGGAAGGATTTCCCTGGGGGGGGGGATGCCTCACTGCCAGGGGGGCACTACGAAAGTAATTTCAGGAGCAGGAGGCCAGAGAGCGCCAAGAGGAGGGATCCCGAGGAGGCCACCGAGTAGGCCACCGAGTAGGCCTCCACCAAGGCTTTGCTACACTCCGCTTTTTTGATAACAGCATCAACTCCTTCAATTTGCTGAATGACTTTCTGTAATCCAGATTTTAAGTCGGCGCAGACGTACTTTGCAATGCAACTCTTTATGATGGTGTCAACAAGTATCCCTTCTGGACATGAAACACAAAGATGGAAGGTCAGGGAAGTCAATCTTGCCATTCACGGCCATCTAGACAAACTTGTCTGTCTGTCCGTCCATCCGTCTGTCCATCCATCCATCCACACACCATCCATCCATCTATCCATCCACCCACCCACCCATTCATCCACCCATCCACCCACACACCCATCCACCTATCCACACACCATCCATTCATACACCCATCCATGTTTAAAGTGACATACCGGTTGAATTCACAACTACCTCATGGGCTAAACTCAGAACGTGATCTTAGTTGTTTTCTATAATCATACCTGTATTATGTTAGTTGTAAGTTCAGAATTTTGGCATAGAATGTAAATCTCCCCACGTCTGGTACTGTTCCCACAGAGTCCCTTTTGAAAATCACACCCTGTCACTTTAAACATGGTTATAATGTTCAGCCACGGCTGCTAAGTCTTGACACTGAATAGACAAGGTGTTGATGTTTATATAGACTGTTAATATGTGAAAGTAATAATACAGATGGCATTTGACAATTGGGTTTTCATAAATAGAAAAAAACATACCTGGATACACTAGCACTTTAAATGCTGTTTGCATAGGCAGACCGTGGCTGGTAGTAATTAGCAGTGGAGACTTTGTTTGGCTTCAAGAATCCAGCTAATACATTGTGAAGAAGACCTTGGGGTTCTCTTATTAGAGAGTCAACATGGAATGTTTCCTTCAAGAGTTAATAAGTAGTAATGTAAGTGACAGTTTTCAGTGTAATGGTTTATTATGATTCTTCTTCCTTTTAGTGATAAGAATTGGGATTGCTACACGCTTAGATGAAGCAAGTATTGTGAAAATGAATTGTTTACATTGTGCAATATTCACTGCGCTTGAGCAATAACAGAAGAAAGTTTTCCACAGAATTACTACAGTAAATGTTTTTGCAACATATCCTTATTGACTCTTCGTTATTTTTGTCACATATGTTGTTTTTAGAATTCAATTACCAGGTGGGGGCTGGAATGCTCCTGGAATTGCTGATCTCTGAATGACAGAGATCTGCTCCCCTAGAGAGAATGGCTGCATTGGAGGGGAGACTCTATGATATACCATTGAGTCTAGGAGAAATGGAAGTGCCTCTCTAGGCACTTCCCCTGAATCTCCAGGAATTTCCCGAACCAGTGTTGGCAGACCTATAAAGTAAACCAGCTTAAGCAGCTCGGTAGCTAGGGTTTTTTTTGTGTGTGTGAGTGGGCCATGGGGGGGGGGGTTGGGGGGACCAGGTTTCCCCCCCCCAGCAAGGGCAGCCCTTCCCTGTGCAGTGTCTGGCTCCCTTCCTCCCTGAGTAACCCCAGTGCCCACTCCTGAGTCACTGCACCAAGAGCAGTCTGATCTCCACCCTCGGCTTCCTCCCAGGGCTGGGAGAGGCGAGGTGTGCAGTAGCTGGGCTGGCCACAAAGGTGCGGCGTGTGGGGATATTGGCACCCAGGAGCACTGCTGGGCACGCTTTCCCAGGGCCAGATGAGGCTTCTGCTTGCCTCCTTGCCTTGCCTTGCCGGGCTTAGCTGCTGCTGGCTGGTTGGGCGACAAGCATCTCTCAGCCCAGCCTCACCGTCTCTGCTGCTTCTTGTGCCACCCTTGTCCTCCCTGCCGACAGGCAAATGGGGGGGGGGGTGGCCAGGGGCCAGGGAGGGGTGCCCCAAGCCACCAGGAGGCCGGGCCCCGTGGTAGCTACGGGCCTGACTGCTTAAGCATGAGCTCAGAGTCAAAATGGTTGCCAGTTAGCTTGAATGTAAGGTGGGGAAATAGGAGTCTGCACCCATCCAGCCGAAAGAGGAAGTTTTTGCTTCACATTCTCAAAAATCCTTTCGTCATATTCCCTGGCATGGAAAATAGACTCCTGGGCAGAACACTGCTGAGCTCGGGTACGCTTGCCAAGTCCCCCCGGGGGGCAGGGAAACCCCCGCCCCAGAGGTCCATTCCCTGCCGCCGGCGGATCAGGCCCCGGGGGGAACCCCACCCTGACGTGCACGTCACCCGGAAGTGACGTGACGACGCCGGGCACGCTGGGGGCGGGGCCACAACCATCGGAGGGAAAACCATAGAGCTCCCGGGAGTCCCACGCTGCAGCTGAAAAAGAACTTGGCAACCCTAAGCTCGGGAGAGGAAGGGGTGGGCAAAGAGGACGTTTACTGTCCCTAACCATTTTTAATTTTGTATTTGTGTGTGTGTGTGTGTGTGTGTGTGTGTGCCCACGCCTGGAAGTCATGGTGACCTCTGGCAACTCCTAGTGGGGCATG
>NW_015160481.1:3025-10740 GCF_001447785.1 Gekko japonicus
TACACAAAAAAAAAGAAAAAAAAAAAAAAAGAGGGGGGGGGGGGGGGGATATTTGATGTGACAATGCTGCAGGGAAGGAACACTTAAAGACCTTCTCTCCTTGCGCACTTGTCTATTCCTTTAAATTACAGCTTCCTTATTTGGAAGAGCCTTCGGAGGGAATCAAATGCATGAAGTACTGTCCCCGTTAGGCTGTTTGAAGAAGAAAGAGACTGGATTTATACCCTACCCTTCACTGCCCGAAGGAGTCTTGGAGTGGCTTACAATCTCCATTCCCTTCCCCTCCCCACAACAGACAACCCACAAGGTAGGTGGGAGCTAAGAGAGCTCTTTCAAGGACTGCTCATGAGAGAACAGCTCTGAGAGAGAATGTGTGACTGACCCAAGGTCACACCAGCAGCTGCATGCTGAGAAGTGGGGAATCAAACCCGGTTCTCCCAGATTAGAGTCCACGCTCCTGACCCCTACACCAAACTGGCTCTTGAGATCAAGAGAGTTGTGGCTAGTGAAATGGGTCAGAACCAGGCTAGGCTGACCGGTGGTTGGCTTCAGTATCAGGCGGCTTCCAATGTTCTCGGGGTGTGAGTGATCCTACAGACTTCTCACCCTGCCTGGATGGCCCAGGGGAGCCAGATCTCATCAGATCTCGGAGGCTACGCAGGGTCAACCCTGGTTTGTGCTTGGAGAGGGAACCACTGAGGAAGTCCAAAAGTTGCTACACGTGGCGAACCAACCCTGAACCTTTCTTGCCTTGAAAACCCTACGGGGTGACCATAAGTTGCTTGTTGTTCCCTCTAAGCTGTGGGGTCCTGTGAGCCAAAATTCTACTTTGTGAGCGACTGGACTTAAAGTTCTGAGCGAGCGATTTGGCTGCTGCATCAATCAGTTTGCTCTGGAGCCATCCCTCCTGAGCTAAGACAAAAATGTGTGAGCTGGAGGCTAAAAAACTGTGAACTCGCTCACACTAACTCAGCTTAGAGGGAACACTGCTTGTGACCTGATGGCACTTTTCACCACTGCAGCCTACTTGCTGGTGCGGCTTCGTGCTGCAACTCACCCGACTTGATTTGCAGCCAGACAGTGACGCAGGCATGTTCGCCGTAACCACACCACTCGGTAGTGCCGGTACAGCTGTCCCCGATCGCCTTGCAAGTGTCACACTTCAAAGAAGCGCCTGGGAAGGGAATATAAAGAACAACTGCAAGTAGTACGTGGCATAAAACTCTGAGCGTCATCTGCAGGGAGGGGGAGGACAGAATCTAGGCTTGCCACGTCCCCCCGGGGGGCGGGGAAACCCCCACCCCAGAGGCCCATTCCCCGCTATCGCCGGATCGGGCCGCGGGGGGAACTCCACCCCAATGTGCACGTCACCAGGAAGGGCCGCAACCATGCCAGGCACACTGGGGGCTGGGCCACGGTCATCCGAGGGAAAACTCTATGCTGTTCCCTCGGATGGCCGTGCCCCCCCCCCCAGCGTGCCCGGTATGGTCGCGTCACTTCCTGGTGATGTGGATGCGGTGTGCGCGCGCTTCGCACACACGCACGCGCTCCGGGATCGACCTGGGAGTCCCCACTTCAAGATAAAGTAGGACTTGGCAACCCTAACGGAATCCCACACAGCTGCGTCATGGGGTGCCCTCTTCGGTGGCTTATCTCTTCCCCATCTCAGGGACCTTGTCCAGCTCCGCGGTTTCCCATACTAGAAAAACATAAATAAATTTGCTTTGGAAGCAGGCCCTGCAAAGGCCGCAACGGCGGACTCTTTATTTCACCTTGCCCAATTCATGCTGCTCTTCCTAGCTGCTGTTTTGTGGAATCTATTCCAATTGGGCTATTTGTCAGAAAGGAGATGAGACCAGAACCAATGGGAATGAATAAAGAACAGGGAAAAGAAGGATCTGATGAATAAGACAATTACAGAATAGAATGAAAAGCATAAGCATATCATGGCCCCGGTCACACGGGCCGGATATCGTGGGGGGGGGCGTGGCTGTTTGCCCCGGAGCGAACTACCGTGTGGCAGCCGGATCAAATGTCCCGCCCAATGTCCCGTGGTTGGGGGGAGGTGCCAATCATACCTCACTCCTGCGGCATGACAAAGAAGCGCCATCACGGGGGTTGTGTTGTTTTTTTAATCCCAAGTGTTTGCATGCGCCGTTGGGTGCTTGTGCGCACCCATGGAGACTTGACACAAAAAAAAACTTTTCACGACAGGACATGGGCGGGCGCTGGATGCCATAAGCTAACACCGGAAGCGTGATCTGATGCCCGCCCTTGCCTCGCGGTTTCCGGAAACTAGTACCTCGGAGGTACTAGTTTTTTACAGCGCATCTTCGGCGGGAAGCCTCGAGTGAGCCACGGGAGCTTTACGCTTCCCCGATGTGGCAGTGAGATCGCGCCTGGAAAATCCGCCTATCTTCCGTCTCTCTAGCATGCCTAATGCTCCGTGTGAACAGGCCCATGTTTAGGGCACCCTTCGGCTCTGGGTACCCCCTCCCTGCATCCATCCCTCCAGAGAGCAACTTGGCCAACATCCAGGGCTTAGTTTGACGTGGGGTTCTCCAAGGCAAAGCCCAGAATTGGCTTCCACTGACTTGGCCTGGACACGTGAACGGAACAGAAAATCAGGGACATTCCTTCTTGCCTCCAATGGGTTGATTAGATGGGGGTTAACCCCTTCTAATTCTACACCTTCCCTTGGACCAAGTAACTTTTTTTGGCTTGGAGAAGCTGCTCTGGAACCAACTGATTCAGCCGTTCCTTACCTGTAGCCAGAAGCACAGAGAAAAGGATCAATCCCAGGAGAGTCCGCATTGCGATGGGAAA
The DNA here is from genome assembly GCF_001447785.1 of Gekko japonicus. Classification (NCBI taxonomy): domain Eukaryota; kingdom Metazoa; phylum Chordata; class Lepidosauria; order Squamata; family Gekkonidae; genus Gekko; species Gekko japonicus. The sequence goes on from NW_015160481.1 coordinate 5,852, forward strand.
CCGTGAGGCAAACTCCTGAGCAAATAGCTCTCGACTCTCTCTCTCTCTCTCTTGGTCTCTCTCTCTCTCTCTCTCTCTCCCCCTTTGATGCCTTTTGATGTTTACTGGAACACGGACCTCTGTACCAGAAGAAAAACATGATTATTCAGAAGCTGTTGACCCGAGTTAGCACTGCCAAAGAAGTCCACCACTGCTATACAGAGGCAGGCAACGGCCAACCACTGCTGTTTGTCTCTTGGCTTGAAAACCTCATGGTCTCTCAGCCCCACCTACCTCGCGCGGGGTATGTTGTGGGGAAGGGAAAGGAAACTGTAAGCCACTCTGAGACTCCTTCAGGTAGTGAAGGGCAGGATATAAATCCAAGCTCCTCCTCCTCCTCGAATGGGTTGTGACTAGATGTCTATCCCCTCTCCCGTGGGTGCTTTCACACACACTAAATAACTTACTTTCAATCCACTTTCAGTGCACTTTGCAACGGGATTTTACTGCATGAAATCGCGAAATCCACTTGCAAATAGTCGCTGAAGTGGACTGAAACTCCATTACTATGATGAAGAAGAGATTGGACAGGCACACTGGCCTTTCTCCCTGTCTTTACTCTTCTGCCACTGCCCTCTTTGAAATGAAGATTGCGTTCTCGGGGACCATTTCCCCTTCCTCCTTCTCCCTCTTTCTGGACGCACCAAGAGAGGGACATGCGGTCCTCTCTTGGCACCATGAGGCAGACGGGCCTCTCACCATCCGCCTCTATCCTTTAGCGAGTAAGTTAGTACTCTGTCATAGCCCTCCTCTTTCCCATCCCAAGTGCGCTTCTCAAATAAAGAGAGTATTCCTCGTCTAAACTTGCAACACGGCTCTATGTAACTTTGTAAGCGGAGGAACCTGGCCAAGTGACACTGCTGCATTTGTATGAAGCACTCTGCTGACTGTTGTAAGAATGCACCTGTAGCACTTGTCAGTCTAAACTAACCCTGTATAGTGTTACCTGCACCTCTAGATTCGTAATGGTCTGGTAGGTGCCCCTTACCAAAGTGGGTAGAATGTTAAAAGAAAGTTAGCTGGAATGCAACACAAGGTTATTTAAACAATAAAATAGTTTATTAGCTAAAGACATGCAAGAAATACAAAACAGAATACTTATTTCAAAAGAAAAAAAGACAGTCAGTGGTTATATATATATAACAAAGATTCCCCATGCACAGAAAGCTTTCTGGACTCACCCCCAGAGACCACAAAAGACAAAGCCTTCCCTGTATCTCCGAGAGTCAGTGCTGAAATGAAGCTTCTGGCCTTTTTTTATACCATTTTGGTCCCATACATTTCGATAGAGCCATAGAAATCATAAACTGCATCAGTTAATCTAACTGCCCTGTTAATTGTGTTCCATCAGGGCCCAGGAGATGTTCACACATTCCAGGGGCAAAGGGGCACCCTGATGCTCCTTTGCAAAACAATGCAAGATAGCATTCAAATCTCTAAATGACAAAGACAAGAATGTTACAATTTCAGGGTGTTTTTTAAATTTTACATTTAAACCCACTATTTTATTTTTCTCACAACACTGACTAATGGCGACTGGACTAAACCACACCAGTTAACCTCGATATTCCTCTCCCATATAAAGTGGCCTCCTCAGCAAGGTCCCTTTTAAGCTGTGGAGTCCTGTGAGCAGAAATGCTACTTTCTGAGCTGCTGGCATGAAAGTTGCGAGGGGGCGGTTTGACTCCTGCGTAAATTTGTTGGCTCTGGAGCCGCCCTTCCTGAGACGAGACAAAAATGTGTGAGCCGGGGGCTAAAAAAATTATGAGCTAGCTAACACTCACTCAGTTTAAATGGAACACGGCTCCTCAGCCAATCCACTTGACTCCCTTTCTGGCCCCTTTGTAAAAAATGGGAATTTCATTCTAGCAGCGAGCATTCTGGGACAAGGAAAGCCTCGGCCCCCTTAAGACCTCCCCCACAAAGTGCCCCATCTCTAGTAGCCCAAGAGACTCACCTGCAGCATGAAGGTTCCAAGGTGGCAGACTGGATCCAGATGTGTCCTGTGCATTAGAGCTGGAGGGGGGAAAATCTCGAAAGCAGCAAAGTCACCGCCTTTGGGGGGGGGAGGAGAGCAGCTAAGAAAGGAGACCACACCCCTTCCAGGGAAAGGGCCTTTTTGCATCAGTTGGTCCCACCTTAATGCTGCAGAGCCGACTCCTGTTTCTTTGCAGAAAGGGCCTCCCCAGAAAGCTCTGTAACCTCCTATGGCAGTCGATCAGAAGAGCCCTGCCCTGTTTATCTCATTACCTTTCAGAATCAAAGTGCACTGAAAGTGGATTGAAAGTAAGTTATTTAGTGTGTGTGAAAGCACCCACGGGAGAGGGGATTGACATCGAGTCGATCAGAAGAGCCCTGCCTTTCAGGTATTCCATCCAGATGCATCAACGGAAGGAAGGGGGGTCGCACCCAGCCTGGATTGCGCATTCTACCTTTCTCATGGCTTTTGCAACGCCTTTGCATTTATGCAGCACTTTCTGCATCCTCTCCCCCCCTACCCTTACCACCTACATACCTCCGGTCAGTTTTTTCATACCCTCCATGCATCTGATGAAGAGAGCTGTGTTTCTCGAAAGCAGACTAAGACGGCTAAACTCCTCTGGATCTGTTTCACACAGCGGCCAGCCAGTTGTCCTGGAGGGCCGACAAACAGGGCACAAAAGCCAAGGGCCTTCCCTTGATGTTGCCTCCTAGCCCTGTGTTTCAGAGGTTGACTGCCTCTGGATGTGGAGGTTCCCATTAGTCCACAGGCCGATGCATCCTGGGTGAATTACATCCAGGAGGAATAATAGAAAACGGTCTGAGTTTGGAAGTTTCTGGGGAAATCCTGGGCTTTGAGGGGAGATACAAAATCCACCCCCCCCAAAAAAAAAAACACCCTTCACTTTTCAGCAGTATCTCAGTCGAGGACATTGCTTGACCATTGGTGAGAGAATCCGGAAGCTCATGAGATAAAAAGATTTTGACGGTCACTGATTGCTTGGCCAAGTCCATGGGTTTAAAAGTATTTTAAGGGGTGTGTGACGGCAACTCGTGCCAAAAAGCTTTCTCCAACCTGTTCCTCTGTCCTTCCCTATAAAAGCACAGTATGTACCCACTCACTGCAGGTCTGTGCAGGCAGAGAGCTAGGCGTGTGTGATGGATTCTCTTACCCCAGAGGGAGAGATCGGTGCCATTTCCCCCTTTCCTGGGTATGAGTGCAGGGGAAAAAGAATAACACAGTTCCTCTCAATTGCTGGGGCATGAATCACAGGCAGGATTGGGCAGGCTCTTCAGCTGGTGTTCACCTCAGTCATCCAGGAAGGAATAGCTAATGGTTTTGAGCAGAACATACAAAAGAGGAACCGATTCGGAAGGTTTTGCCAATTCTGATTCTCCAAGGCCGGGTTGTTGCTTTTTTTTGGGGGGGGGGGAGAATCCGAGAATCATAGAGTTGGAAAGGGGCACACAGGCCATCTAGTCCAACCCCCTGCTCAGTGCAGGATCAGCCTAAAGCATCAAGTGTTTCTGTTGGAGGGAGCGATTCACCATACCTGGACATTGCCATCTCTCTAAGTGTGTCTAGGTGTTCTCTCCTTGAATGGGATGTTTCTCTTTGTCTTAACCTGGGAGCTGCCCTCTAACCCCTCCTCTCTCTTTCTCCTCTCACTTTTTCACATGGCCTTCCTTGGAGAAGCATGTCTCTGACATAGAATCATACAGTTGGAAGGGGCCATATAGACCATCTATACCCCCTGCCCAATGCAGGACCAGCCTAAAGCATCTCTGACAAATATTTGTCCAGCCTCTTCTTGACAGCTATCAGTGGAGGGGAGCTCACCACCTCCCTAGGCAGCTGGTTCCACCTTTGAACCACTCCGACCGTGAAGTTTTTCCTAAGATCCAGCCAATACATTTCTGCATGTAACTTAAACCCCTTTGCTTCAGGTCCTATCCTCTGCTGCCAACGGGAACAGCTCCTTGCCCCTCCTCCAAACGGCAGTACCCTCCACACCGCATGCCGCTTTCTTCGATCATCGGGTTTTACTACTTTTTCTACTTTGTGAGCCACTGGGCATTAAAGTTGTGAGCAAGTGATTTGGCCACTTAAGAACATAAGAACATAAGAGACGCCAATGTTGGATCAGGCCAAAGGCCCATCCAGTCCAACACTCCAGTCCAACACCAAATTATGAGCTAGCTAACACTCACTCAGTTTAAATGGAACACGGCTCCTCAGCCAATCCACTTGACTCCCTTTATGGCCCCTTTGAAATGAAGATTACATTCTCGGGGACCATTTCTCCTTCCTCCTTCTCCCTCTTTCTGGACTTACCAAGAGAGGGACATGCGGTCCTCTCTTGGCACCATGAGGCAGACGGGCAGACGGGCCTCTCACCATCCGCCTCCATCCTTTAGCTAGTAAGTTAGTACTCTGTCATAGCCCTGCTCTTTCCCATCCCAAGTGTGCTTCTCAAATAAAGAGAGTATTCCTCGTCTAAACTTGCAACACGGCTCTATGTAACTTTGTAAGCGGAGGAACCTGGCCAAGTGACACTGCTGCATTTGTATGAAGCACTCTGCTGACTGTTGTAAGAATGCACCTGTAGCACTTGTCAGTCTAAACTAACCCTGTATAGTGTTACCTGCACCTCTAGATTCGTAATGGTCTGGTAGGTGCCCCTTACCAAAGTGGGTAGAATGTTAAAAGAAAGTTAGCTGGAATGCAACACAAGGTTATTTAAACAATAAAATAGTTTATTAGCTAAAGACATGCAAACTTGCAACACGGCTCTGTGTAACTTTGTAAGTTGAGTAACCTGGCCAAGTGACACTGCTGCATTTATTGAAGCACTCTGCTGACTAACGGC
>NW_015160482.1:0-497 GCF_001447785.1 Gekko japonicus
TCTGGTGGCACAGCCCAGGTCATGACACAAGTGTTGCCTAATTCAACATTCTGATGTGGTTCCTGGTCCGAGGGACGCCCGTCTTGCCTCAACCAGGGCCCGGGCTTTCTACACCCTGGCCCCAGCTGTTCCACCAGGCCTTTGGCTGAGGCAGTGGGTGCCCATCTGTGGCTTCCCTGAGGTTGTTGTCACCCATCTGTCACCTGTCTACTGACCACCGACAACTCGCCTTTAACTCATTGTGCCATCAGGCCAGAAATTGATAGCCGACTGATGCTGTTCCAAGGTGTACCCATTGTTTTAATTGTTATAATGTTTTATTGTGTTTTAATGCCAGTTTGGTGTAGTGGTTAAGTGCGCGGACTGTAATCTGGGAGAACTGGGTGTGATTCCCCACTCCTCCACTCGCACCTGGCTGGATGACCTTGGGCAAGCCGTAGTTCTGACAAGAGCTGTTCTTGAAAAAGAGCCGTTTCTGTCAGAGCTCTCTCAGCCCC
>NW_015160482.1:1164-10944 GCF_001447785.1 Gekko japonicus
TCTTCTTCGTCTTCTTCTTCTTCTTCTTCTTCTTCTTCTTCTTCTTCTTCTTCTTCTTCTTCTTCTTCTTCTTCTTCTTGTTTTAAACTGAAATTGTATTTATTTTAATGATGTTACCCGCCCTGAGCCCGCCTGTGGGATGGGCGGGATATAAATGGAAATAATAAAGAAATAAAACAAATAAATAAGTTATTGCTTCTAAAGAGTGCAGCGAGGGGAAGAATGAAATCATGTCTTAACGAGTTGTGCCTTCATTCCCCCCGCCTCCTGCAGTTTCTTCTTCCAACCTCCTCCTCCTCCTTTCTCTCATCCTAATTTCCTCCAAGCTTTCTTGATTGCAAATTATGTAATTTATGGATCGTACATTTTACAGGAAGGAGTCGCCACACTTGCAACTGTTTATAGAGTTCCAAAAACATTACGCATAAATCTCCACAAATCTGAAGTCTGGCAGCGTTTCAGCATCTCGTTTTGGCTTTCTGAGTTTGAAAAAAAAGCTGTGAATATCCCTCATTTCCTCCTCCTCCTCGCAAAGGAACAGCATCTTTGCCATTTGTGGATAAGTCTGCCAAACAAGTGGCAGGTTTATATATAGAATCATAGAATCATAGAGTTGGAAGGGACCTCCGGGGTCATCTAGTCCAACCCCCTGCACAATCCAGGAGATTCACCAATACCTCCCCCTCCACACCCACAGTGACCGCTGTTCCATGCCCAGAACATGACAAAAACCTCCAGGATCCCTGGCCAAAGTGGACTGGCGAAAAATTGCTTCCTGACACCAAAGTGGCGATCAGCATTTCCCTGGGCTTGCCAGTGTGTTGTGGTGGTTTTGTGCTATGTTTTGTACTAGTTTTGTACTTTGTTGTGCAAGGCATTTTGCCATAAAGCTCACTGGGGGTGACCTTGGGCAAGTCACTCTCTCTCACTCTTTCAGCCTATCCAGCTTTGCAGGGTTGTTGTGCAGTTGAAACTGGAGGGGGGAGAACCGTGTGCGCCACCCCGTGGTACACCGTGTGCGCCACCCCATGCTGTTGATACTCAAGAGGGAAATAATATGGGCTTCCTTCAATTAGTTCAAAAATAGATCGAACAGTTAACGTGGAACCATTTGCGGATACTTAAATCTATGGATTGGGGCTATGTACACACCCAATCCAGAACCTTTATTGGCATATAAAATCAGTAAGATAAACATTTCGTCAAGCTAAAATTACATCTATAAATCTTAGAGCACACCAATATTAAGAGTAGTTTCTTGCTACCAAAATCTTAGACAAAATTCAGCAATCTGTAATGTACAAACAGAGGTGTGTTTTTTTGCAAACCTGGAGGCTTGCAGAAAAATATGAAAGCATTCAAAATGGATTTTGTGCAAGCTCAGGTAACTGTGCCTGGAGCAGGCAGGCATGTGGGTGGTTGGGGCAGGCAGAACAGGGCAGAGGAAGAGAAATGGAAGCCGTAGCCATGAGGCAGCGATGCTCAGGGGTCATTTAGTAGAAAAACTGGTGCAGGAGTTCATTAGCATAACTCATTAGCATAACTTATTTGCATATGCCACACCCCCTGACATCACCGGAAGTGTGTCAGAAGGCAACACCCACCACTCAGGCTCCACTGGACTGTTTTGGATTGCTAGCTATCAGGGGGGGGGCGTGCAGATCTGTCCTCGCAGAGGAGGGAGAGCTTGTACCTGAATAAAACTCATTAGCATAACGTATTTGCATATGCCACACCCCCTGACATCACCGGAAGTGTGTTAGAAGACAACACCCACCACTCAGGCTCCACTGGACTGTTTTGGATTCCTAGCTATCGGGGGGGGGGAACGTGCAGATCTGTCCTCGCAGAGGAGGGAGAGCTTGTACCTGAATAAAACTTGGTCTTATTGGCATATGCAAATAAGTTATGCTAATGAGCGCCTGCACCTCTTTTTCTACGAAATGACCCCTGGAGGGAACACTACATCCATTCCAAGCATCCCGAGCAATTTCCAGGCATTCTGTCCCCATTCTTCCTTAAAAGCCTTCTTTAGATTACTCTGCATGCGCATGATGCACACACACACACAGCTGGGCTCTTTTCTTGTATGCAAAGAAGGCCTGGAGGACTTTCAGTCTGCCAATTAGCAGCCATTGTTCCCTCGCTCCCAGCCTACACTCGAAATTGTGAAGCTTCCTTTGAGCTTTCATCAAACACCTCCTGAGGTCTAAAATTGCTCTGCCGTCCTTTCGAACAGCAGCTTCTAAGTGGCCTTCGGCATTTCCCTCCCCCTGTGCCCCCCCCCAATCCTTTCAGATGTCATTTGAAAGGAAAGGTCAGGTTGTTTTTTCATTAATATACAATTTTGAAATCACTGAAATTGTCTCGGCTGCCTGTCAAGCGCAAGCTGCGGACCAAAGTTAGACATGAACAAACATTCCCTTTCCCGTCCCCATTTATATTACATTTGTGTTTTCCATACCCGGTTTCAGTTTTCCATTTTCCACCACTGCTTTGGTGTATTCATTTGTAGGATGTACACATGTCATAATTCCGTTTTTACTTTCAGCTTTTTATGGTATGTAAAGGGGCTGCAGTGGCTCAGTAGTTAAGACGCTGAACTGCAGACTGGAAGGCCGGTAGTTCAGCAGTTCAAGGCCCTAGTGACAGTTTGAAAGCAAGGAAACTTCACGCTCCTGCCAACCTAGCAGTTCGAAAGCAAGAAATTGCAAGTAGATAAATAGGTACCACTTCAGTGGGAAGGTAACAGCGTTCCGTGCGCCTTGGTGTTTAGTCATGCCGGCCACATGACCACGGAAATGTTTTCGGACAGCGTTGGCTCTTTGGCTTTGAAATGGAGATGAGCACCGCAACCCTAGAGTCGGATTTGACTGGCTTTCGAGCAAGGGAACCTTTACGTTTACTAATATCCAGCTCCTGGCACTTAGCTTTGGGGGTGGGGCTGGCAGGCGAGCAGATGAGCTGTCAATCTTTGGAGGCTGCTTTGGCAGCCAGAAGACCGGCTTGGAAACTGGGTGCCTGTTACATGGTTAAGATGCTGAACTGCAGACCGGAAGGTCGGTAGTTCGGCAGTTCGAGACCCGAGTGCTGCATGACGGAGTGAGCTCCCATCTCTGGTCCCAGCGCCTGCCAACCTAGCAGTTTGAAAGCGAGAGATTGTAAGTAGATAAATAGGTACTGCTTCGGTGGGAAGGGAACAGCATTCCGTGCGCCTTGGCGTCTAGTCATGCCAGCCACACGACCATGGAAATGTCTTCGGACAGCGCTGACTCTTCGGCTTGGAAACGGAGATGAGCACCGCAACCCTAGAGTCAGATTCAACTGGCTTTCGAGCAAGGGAAACCTTTATGAATACATACGCAATGCTGATTTATTCATGTGCGCCCCCCCAAACGGCTTGGAAATATCTGCATTTTGTGAGAAAAAATAGTTACAGGGCAGCCGAAAATGGGACGATACACTGAAAAATCATGGATTCCATTTGCATGAGGAAGGAACAGAACTGAAATCGGGGGGAGGGGCTGTGGCTCAGTGTAAGAGCCTCTGCTTTGCGTGCAGAATGTCCCCGGTTCAATCGCTGGCATCTCCAACTAAAAGGGTCAAGTAGGAGGCGACCAGGTAGGATGTCATAGGGACCATTTCACTCCAGTCTTGGCCCACCTACACTGGCCTCCAGTTTGTTCCCAGGATGAATTCAAGGTGCTGGTCTTGAACCTCAAAGCCATATATGGTTTGAGGCCAACATACCTGAAGGGACCGTCTTATCCAAAGGTGTCAAACATGAGGCCCACGGGCCGGAACCAGCCCACCCAGCGCTTTTACCCAGCCCGTGAGCAACTGGTCATTACCTTTATTGCCAGATTACAGAGGTTGCGGATTATGTCCCTGTATACTGTCCCAGTGCTAATGAGTAATGGGTGATGGAAGTGGGAGGGTGGGCATCAGGAAGATATTTGAAGGAAATACTGTACGAGTGTTAAATGTTTAAAGCATGCTTGTATTTGGTGTTATGTCCCTGTATACGTTATGTCCCTGTATACTGTCCCAGTGCTAATGAGTAATGGGTGATGGAAGTGGGAGGGTGGGCATCAGGAAGATATTTGAAGGAAATACTGTACGAGTGTTAAATGTTTAAAGCATGCTTGTATTTGGTGTAGTGGTTAAGTGTGCGGACTCTAATCTGGGAGAACCAGGTTTAATTTCCTCGCTCCTCCACTTGCAGCTGCTGGATGACCTTGAGCAAGCCATAGTTCTGACAAGAGCTGTCCTTGAAAGGGCAATTCTTGAAAGAGCTCTCTCAGCCCCACCTCCCTCACAGGGTGTCTGTTGTGGGGAGGGGAAGGGAAAGGAGTTTTTAAGCCACTCTGAGACTCTTTTGGGTAGTGAAGGGCGGGATATAAATCCAATCTCTTCTTCTTCTCCACTTGCAGCTGCTGGATGACCTTGGCCACGAGAACCAAGGACTGATGCAACCCTTCCAGCCCTCTCTTGTGAACTGCCTAGGTTCACAGAATCAGTGGTCCGTAAATTCAGCAGAATCAGCAGGCCATCTAGCCTCTATTTCAAATCCTCCGAAAAAGGAAAGCCCACCACCTCCCGAGGAAGCCTGTTCCACTGAAGAACTGCTCTATTTGTTTGGTGTAGTGTAGCCAGTTTGGTGTAGTGGTTAAGTGCGCGGACTCTAATCTGGGAGAACAGGGTTTGATTCCCCGCTCCTCCACTTGCAGCTGCTGGATGACCTTGAGCAAGCTATAGTTCTGACAAGAGCTGTCCTTGAAAGGGCAGTTCTTGAAAGAGCTCTCTGAGCCCCACCTACCTCACAGGGTGTCTGTTGTGGGGAGGGGAAGGGAAAGGAGTTTGTAAGCCGCTCTGAGACTCTGAATGAAAGGTGAGGTATAAATCCAATCTCCTCCTCCTCCTTCTCTTAAAAAAATTAATGCTAATTGGATTTACTTGTGTCCTTTATAAAGTTCATATCTCCCATACCTGGTGTTACATTTTATGGCACAAATGGCCCGGCCTGACAAAGTGGCAATTCTACCAGATCCGGCCCTCGTAACCAAGGAGTCTGACACCTCTGGTCTAATCCCTCACGAACCCATCCAATCGCTACGGTCATCTTTGGAGGCCCTGTTTTGGAGGCCCTCACCTTCTGAGATTGGGTGGGTAGCAACTTGGGAGAGGACCGTCTTAGTCCTGGCACCAAAGCTCTGGAACTCTCTCCCTGTCAGACTCACATCAAACAATGAAATACACTCTTGCAGGAAGGTTTTATTTTATTGAAGCCATGAAGTACTTAGAACAGAATTTCTGTTCAGAATAACACAAAGGGCTTGAGACTGGTATAATAAAGCAAGTTCAAAATAACATGGGCCAATAGATATGGTTCCCGCGCCCGCCTTGAGGGCTCATCTCGTGCTCAAACCTTGAGAAAGCAACGGCTGTAGCCGATTAAACAATTCTTCTATTCTCACACTACTGTTCATTATAGACTAAGCAAAAGCCTCCAAACGCGCACCACCTGTAGCCTTGGCTGATAAGGTTCCTTCAAAGCAACACTAGCGTACATGGAAAGGAATGCAGTTGATGATGAGCGCTTGAGGGTGAGGGGGGACATGCGCACAAGAGTTCAAGCCAGTTAAGAAAAGGCGACATCTCATATGCACGGAGAAGACATATTGGCAGCTTGCTGACACTCCCCAGGGAGACCCATCTGTCCCCTTCTGTTGCCATCTTCCACCAGTTGGTGAAGACTATTTTTGTTTCATTTGCCAGCCAATGATTTTTTTCGTCTGTTCGTTTCATCTGGAGTGTGAGAGGAGGATCGGGGGCCTGGAGACCAAGCCCTGCGAGGAAAGGCTGAGGGACTTGGGAATGTTCAGTCTGGAGAAGAGGAGGTAGAGGGGGGATGGGATTGGTCTCTTGAAGTCTTTGAAGGGCGGTCACTTCGAGGAGGGCAGGGAGCTGTTCCGGTGGGCAGCGGAGGGTAGGACTTGCAAGAATGGGTTTAAATTAAGGGGGCAAAAAAGCAAAAGCGATAGCATTCATAAAAGCAATGAGCTAGAGCTCCTGGAGTTTACAAATTGAGACAATGATAAGGTTTTTGACTGAGAGGCATGCCAGCTACTGAAAATACTGATAAGGTTTTTGACTGGGGCCCATTATTTAAATTTCTGTCGTCCTGTTAAGCATTGCGCTTCTGAAGAAGTGTTTTCTCGAAACGAAGTAACATTCCGGAGTCTTTGTAAACGTTTACTGTTTGGTGTAGTGCCAGTTTGGTGTCGTGGTTAAGTGTGCGGACTCTAATCTGGTAGAACTGGGTTTGATTCCCCACTCCTCCACTTGCACCTGCTGGATGACCTTGGGCAAGCCGTAGCTCTGATAAGAGCTGTCCTTGAAAAAGAGCTGTTTCTGTCAAGAGTTCTCTCAGCCCCACCCACCTCACAGGGTGTCTGTTGTGGGGAGGGGAAGGGAAAGGAGTTTGTAAGCCGCTCTGAGACTCCTTTGGGTAGTGAAGGGTGGGATATAAACCCAATCTCTTCTTCTTCTTTTTGCTCACAGGACTCCGCAGCTTAGAGGGAACATTGCTCGCAGGGTGTCTGTTGTGGGGAGGGGAAGGGAAAGGAGTTTGTAAGCCGCTCTGAGACTCCCTCGGGTAGTGAAGGGCGGGGTATATATCCAGTCTCCTCCTCTTCTCTTCTTCTATCCTGCCTTAATTTATAAATTGCAGGAGTGTGTTCACTGTTCTGCTTTGCCTCAATTTGTAAACTCCAGGAGCTCTGGCTCATTGCTTTTATGAATGCTACAGCTTACGCTTTTTGCCTCCATGTATGTTGTATGCATAGCATGTATTTAATTTAATAACATATTGTTTGCGTCCTTTCCCATGGCTTTTTTCATTCCTCACTTGTTCCAGCTGGGTTGTCTCTTTGCTACTTGGGTTTAAATTATGGGCAGGAAGGTACCGGTTGGATATTAGGAAACTCTTTTCTACAGTCAGAGTTGTGCAACAGTGGAATTGGCTGCCCGGGGAGGTGGCGAGCTCCCCCTCCCTGGCAGCCTTGAAGCAGCGGCTGGACAAACACTTGTCAGGGATGCTCTAGACTGATCCTGCATTGAGCAGGGGGTGGGACTAGATGGCCTGTATGGCCCCTTCCAACTCTGTGAGTCTACAATTCGATAGATGATAGATAGATAGATAGATAGATAGATAGATAGATAGATAGATAGATAGATAGATAGATAGACAGACAGATAGACAGATAGACAGACAGATAGATAGACAGATAGACAGACAAGATAGATAGATGATAGATGATAGATAAAATAGACAGACAGACAGATAGATTAGATAGATTAGATTAGATTAGATAGATAGATTAGATAGATAGATAGATAGATAGATAGATAGATAGATAGATAGATAGATAGATAGATAGATAGATAGATAGATTAGACAGATAGACAGATAGATAGACAGATAGACAGACAGACAGATAGATAGATTAGAAAGATAGACAGATAGACAAGATAGATAAGATAGACAGACCGACAGACAGACAGACAGACAGATAGATAAGACAGACAGACAGATAGATTAGATAGATAGACAGACAGACAGGCCTCCCTGTCAGTCTTTTTCTTGGGGAGAGCAAACGTTTATTCAACCCCCCTACTCCCAACTTCTCTCCCAGATTCAAAGGAGTAAGACTTAGAACTTCCAACTTATTCAAAAGGGGTATATTCTCTGGGGTATATACGGGAAAGGCGGTCCCGTAGGTATGTTGGACCCCGGCCATATAGGGCTTTAAAGGTAAGAACCAGCACCTTGAAGCGGACTCGGTATGCTATTGGCAGCCAGTGCAGTGTCCTCAGCACAGGCTGCATGTGCTCCCATCTAGGAAGACCCATCCCATCAACAGCCTGGCCGCGGCGTTCTGCACTAGCTGTAGCTTCCGGATCCGCGACAAAGGCAGCCCCATGTAGAGAGCATTACTGTAGTATAGTCTCGAGGTGACCATCACGTGGATCACTGTAGCCAGGTCAGCGCGGTAAAAGAAGGGAACCAACTGCCTAATCAGCCTAAGATGATAAAAGGCTGACTTGGCAGTGGCTGCTACCTGGGCCTCCATGGTAAGGGAGGGATCCTGGAGCACTCTCAAACTCCGAACCTCCGGCGCTGGGACCAGTAAAGCCCCCCCCAAAGGTCAGGAGTGGAACCCCCACCCCTGAACTGCCCCAACCTAGGCACAGGACCTCCGTCTTCGCTGGATTCAGTTTCAGCCGACTCAGTCTGAGCCACCCAGCCACGGCCTGCAAACCACGATCCAGGTCATCTGGTCTGGAGTCCGACTGGCCGCCTAACATCAGATAGAGCTTGGTGTCATCAGCATACTGATGACACCCCAGCCCATGCCTCCGGGCAATCTGGGCAAGGGGGCGCATATAGATATTGCATAACATCGGGGACAGCACAGCCCCCTGAGGCACACCACACTCAAGTGGGTGCCTCCTGGACCACTGTTCCCCTAGCACCACCCTTTGTCCCCAACCCTGGAGAAAGGAAGCAAGCCATTGCTTAGGTGAGCCCCCTAATCCCCACATCGGCGAGGCGGTGGACCAGTAACTGGTGGTCGACCGCGTCAAACGCGGCCGACAGATCTTACAACAACAGCACTGCCGTTCTGCCTTGATCCAGATGTCTCTGGAGGTCATCAGTCAGAGCGACGAGCACCATCTCCATCCCATGACCTGGACGGAAGCCCGACTGGAAGGGATCTAATACGGAAGCATCCTCCAGAAAACCCTGCAGCTGTATCGCCACTGCCCTCTCAATCAATTTGCCCAAATAAGGCAAATTGGAGACCGGCCGATAGTTGGCCAATTCAGACAGGTCTAAAGATGGTTTTTTCAAGGGAGGGCGGACCATCGCTTCCTTGAGTGCCCCAGGGAACTGCCCCTCTAAGAGGAACTTGTTTATAATCTCCTTAAGGACACCTCGAAACCCCTCATGGCCAGATTTAATAAGCCAGGAGGGGCATGGGTCAAGACTGCAAGAGGTTGGGTGCACAGCTGCGAGTAGACTGTCAACTTCCTCAAGGCTGAGAGGGCTGATGCGACCCAGGATCGAAACTGAAGACGTGCAATGGGCCTCAAGCTCACTCACTGTTTCAAGTGTGGCGGGGAGGTCGCGACGGAGCACCAAGACTTTATCCGCAAAATAGATCGCAAATGCCTCACAGTCCAATTCCCTAGCATTTGGTCTGCCCTGTGGCAGAGCTGTTATCGACTGAATCGTCCTAAATAATTGGGCTGGGCGAGAGCTAGTGGACGCAATCGCTGCCGCATAGAAATCCTTCTTTGCAGCTTTGACTGCCATCTCATAAGCTTTCATAAACGTCCTATAAGATGTTCTTGTTGCTTCGTCACGAGTTCGACGCCACTGTCTCTCTAGCCGTCTCAGCTCCCGCTTCATCAGCCGTAGCTCCTGGGTATACCGAGGAGCCAGCTTAGTGCGGGGGCATAGAGGGCACCGTGGAGCGATCTCATCGATGGTTGCGGAGAGCCGACTATTCCAGTCCTCCACAAGCTCATCTAGCGAGCCGCCAGGGGACGTCGGATCCCACATAGCCATCTGGAGCTGCACTGGGTCCATCTGGCTCTGCGAGCGAGCCAAAATACGCTCACCGCGTACACAGGGTCGGGGTGGTACATTCAGGTGGTCCCCCAGGGCATGGTGGTCCAACCGTGGAACTGCTGAAGCAGTAATCCGGTCCA
>NW_015160483.1:0-10924 GCF_001447785.1 Gekko japonicus
AGTAAAACCTTCTTGTAAGTGTGTGCTTCGTAGTTGCTGTGGGTCCTGACACCACATCCCCTTGCTACGATAGTTGCTCTCTTGTTTTTGCATCCTGCCCTCCACTCCTGGACAACTTGTCGACCCCGGCTTTCAAAATATTGCAGCAACGCCTTTTGGAAAGGCTTGGCGTTTCAAAGCAGACGGGTCTCTGGACCTGGAGTTTCAAACACGGTGGCCTCCAGGTGGGCCCTGGCGTTCTCCTGCCATTACATCTTCGGACAACACAGAGCAGTCCCCCAGGAGAAAATGGCTGCTTTGGAGGGTGGATGCATTGCTGACGCTCCCTCTAAGCTGTGGAGTCTTGTGAGCAAAAATCCTACTTTGCGAGCAACTGGCATGAAAGGTGTGAGCGGGCGATTTGGCTGCTGCATAAATGAGTCTGCTCTGGAGCCGTCCTTCCTGAGCGAAGACAAAAACGTGTTGGCTGGAGGCTAAAAAACTGTGAGCTGGCTCGCACTCACTCAGCTTAGAGGGAACCCTGGGATGCTATGGCATCATATAGCCCTCCCAGGTCCCTCCCCAGGATCCACCCCCAAAATCTCCAAGTATTTCCCCACCCAGAGCTGGCAACCAAAACACTCAGCGGTGTGATGTCGTACGCCAAAACACTGAAATGACGTGTGAAAACGTTTTTTTATTCCACCGTTGCTGTCCTTGTTGTTGTAAAGTCTACAAGCGGAGTACCTGAAAATTACAAACACAATCAGATTCATACAGACCTAGATGATATTATTCTGAAGAGCTGCGCAGCCGCAATCAAATGTTAACCGGCTGGCGTTTGCTTGATAGAAAAGGTATTAAATATCTAGCAAACAGAGCTTCAGGTGGGTAGCCGTGTTTGTCGGCAGTAGAAGAAGAACGTAAAGAGCATAAGAACATAAGAGAAGCCACTGTTGGATCAGGCCAGTGGCCCATCCAGTCCAACACTCTGTGTCACACAGTGGCCAGAAATACCAGGGGGCCTCAGGAGGTCCAGCAGTGGGGCCAGGACACCAGAAGCCCTCCCACTGTTGCCCCCCCCCGAAGCACCAAGAATACAGAGCATCCCTTGCCCCAGACGGAGAGTTCCTATCTGTACCTTGTGGCTAATGGCCACTGTGATGGACCTCTGCTGCATATAAGAACATATGAGAAGCCAATGCTGGATCAGGCCAATGGCCCATCTAGGCCAACACTCTTCTGTCACACAGTGGCCAGAAATACCAGGTGCCATCAGGAGGTCCAGCAGTGGGGCCAGGACACTAGGAGCCCTCCCACTTTTGCCCCCACCCCACCCAGGCACCAAGAATACAGAGCATCCCTTGCCCCAGCCTGAGAGTTCCTATCTATTCCTTGTGGCTAATAGCCACTGATGGACCTCTGCTCCAGATGTTTATCCAATTCCCTCTTGAAGCCATCCATGCTTGTAGCCAGGTCATCAAGCCCAACCCCCTGCACTCTGCAGGAGCATAGCCGAAAGCTATCCCTACAACATACCAGAAAGATGGTCATCCAGCCGCCGCTTGAAAACATCCAGCGAAGGAGCATCCACCACCTCCCGAGGCAGTCTGTTCCACTGCTCAACCACTCTTACAGCTAGGAAGTGTCTCCTGATATTTAGCCGGTAACGACTCCCTTGTAATTTCCACCCTTTAGATCTAGTCTTGCAGTCCGGAGCAAGAGAGAATAGATCCGCTCCATCTTCTCCATGACAGCCCTTCAGATACTTGAAGACTGCAATCATGTCCCCTCTAAGCCTTCTCTTTTCCAGGTTAAACAAACCCAACTCTTTCAGCCTTCCCTCGTAAGACTTGGATTCCAACCCCCTCACCATCCTGGTTGCCCTCTTCTGGACACCCTCGAGCTTGTCAGCATCCTTCCAAAAATGTGGTAAAACTGGACACAGAACTCCAGGTGAGGCCGGCCATAGCAGAATAGAGCAGAACGACCACCTCTCGTGATCTGGACACAATGCTTGGCCTCCTGTTGTCTTTTCTTGAACGGTATGTAAAGTGCTATCAAGTGACAGCCGACTATAGTGGCCCCCTGCGGAAGAGATGAGCAGAGGTGGTTTGCCCTTGCCTGCCTCTGCTTAGAGACCCGGGACTTCCTTGTTGGTCTCCCATCTGAGTACTAACCAGGGCCGACCCTGCTTAGCTTCCAAGATGTTACGAGATTGGGCTACCCTGGCCCATCCAGGTCCGGGTCTTCTTAAATCTGACACAGAACAAATTTTGCAAGGCTGATGCCCTAACAAGTGCACCGAGAACACCCATAGGTGCAGAACTTTCCCGACCACGTCAGGGTCCAGGCCCGTGCAGCGGCTGAGTTCTGACCACCCTATTCAGATGTTATGAAGTCGGAGAGAAATCGGCGCTCGTTCACCTCGGCACTGAGTGCAGCAAGAGAGGCAACCCATCAATCCAGCCCTGGGAAGGAAAGGCCCCTCCTGGGCTTTTTGTTTTTCTCCGTGACAAATGGAGCCTGCAGCTTTGCCGGTGACCCCCAGTTCAATGGCTCTGCGTGAACAGCTCTTTATGAGCCCGGCAGCGGAGTGTGACAGAAAGAGCCCGATGATGTGAAGCCAAAGGCAAGCAGTACATCTAGAGACGGAGAAAATGGCAGGCCCTCTTCCAAGAAGCCTAGCAGGTCTGTGTCACAGTCCCCATTAGGGCTTCAGGTAGGACTGCCAACCTCCAGGTGGTGCCTGGAGGTCTCCTGGGATTACAATTGATCTCCAGGTGACAGAGATCAGTGCCTCTGGAGACTAGCCAGGGATACTGGAGGGTCCCCCCCCCCTTTTCTGGGCATACAACAGGAGTCACTGGGGGTGGGACGGGGACTCTATGCTGAGTTAGTGTGAGCCAGCTGACCGTTTTTTAGCCTCCAGCTCACACATTTCATTTAGCTCAGGGATTATAACTCCAGAGCAAACTTATTTATGCAGCAGCCAAATCGCTCACTCACAGCTTTCATGCCAGTAGCTCACAAAGTAGAATTTTTGCTCACTAGACTCCACAGCTTAGAGGGAGCATTACATAAGAACATAAGAGAAGCCAATGTTGGATCAGGCCAGTGGCCCATCTAGTCCAACACTGCGTCACACAGTGGCCAAAAATACCAGGTGCCATCAGGAGGTCCAGCAGTGGGGCCAGGGTGCCAGAAGCCCTCCCACTGTTACCCCCCCCAGGCACCAAGAACACAGAGCGTCCCTTGCCCCAGACAGAGAGTCCCTATCTATACCTTGTGGCTGATAGCCACTGATGGACCTCTTCTCCATGTGCTTATCCAATTCCCTCTTATAAGAACATAAGAGAAGCCAATGTTGGATCAGGCCCATGGCCCATCCAGTCCAACACTCTCTGTCACACAGTGGCCAAAAATACCAGGTGCCATCAGGAGGTCCAGCAGTGGGGCCAGGACATTAGAAGCCCTCCCACTGTTGCCCCCTCCAAAGCACCAAGAAGACAGAGCATCCCTTGCCCCAGATCGAGACTTCCTATCTTTACCTAGTGGCTAATAGCCACTGATGAACCTCTACTCCAGACGTTTATCCAGTTCCCTGTGGAAGCTGTCCATGCTTGTAGCTGCCGCCACCTCCTGTGGTAGTGAATTCCATGTGTTGATCACTCTTTGGGTGAAGAAGGACTTCCTTTTATCCGTTCTAACCCAACTGCTCGGCAATTTCATGGAGTGCCCACGAGTTCACGGAGGTCAGCTCTCGTAGCTGCTCCTGCCCCATCCGAAGCCCCCCTTCTCCTTTGATCTTTCCCTTCATCCCCAAACGTCTTCCTCCTCTGACCCTTGGAATTGGGGAGGGGGGATCCGATTCCAAGACCCCGCTGGCCTTCATTCCCCGCAGTATCTTTCCCTTCTCTCTCCCTCCCACCATTTTGATTAAACCCTTCTGGTGTTTCCCGTGATCCTTCCTGGCTTTTAAGTCTCTCTTTCTTCCAGAGGAAATACTTCTCCGTCACTTGAGGAGATTTCATCACCTCCTGCGTCCTCCACTCCTTCCCAAGCGATCCGCGAGTAGATTAATAAGCCGCGGTGCCGGGCTCGGCTCAGGGGGGCCAGCCTCTCTTAACCCCCTCCCGCCCCAGAGGAGCCCCCCTCACTGATGTTCTTTGTTTCCCAGCACGAGAGCCATTTTTGATCCACAACAGGACGCTGCCCCCTACCCCGGAGACATTTATTTTCTTTAATAGTCTCTGGCGAGGAACCTTGTCAAGAATGGAGAGGAAAGAAAACCTTTGGAAAATTGTGCCCAGGAATGATCCTGAGTCTTGGCTTCCATTAACTCTTCCCTGACTTCCTGCCAGATGTAAAAACCTAACTCGTTTTCGGCACCCAAGGCCTGGCCGAAGCGTGCCAGACCCCAAGGGTTGCCAACTTCAAGTTGGGACATTTCTGGAGATTTGGTGGTGGGACTTGGGGAGGGTGGGGTGTGAGGAGGGGAGGGGAGGGGAGAGACCTCGGCAGGATGCGATGCCACAGAGTTCCCCCCGGAGAAAATGGCTGCTTGGGAGAGGGACTGTATGGCATCACATCCCTGCTGAGGTGCCCCCCAGAGCCAGTTTGGTGTGGTGGTTAGGAGCGCGGACTCTAATCCGGGAGAACTGGGTTTGATTCCCCACGCCTCCACATGCAGCTGCTGGGAGACCTTGGGTCAGTCACAAGTTCTCTCAGAGCTGTTCTCTCAAGAGCAGTTCTCAAAAGAGCTCTTTCAGCCCCACTTACCTCACAGGATGTCTGTTGTGGGGAGGGGAAGGGGAAGGAGATTGTAAGCTGCTCTGAGACTCCGAGTGAAGGGTGGGTAT
The DNA here is from genome assembly GCF_001447785.1 of Gekko japonicus. Lineage (NCBI taxonomy): Eukaryota > Metazoa > Chordata > Lepidosauria > Squamata > Gekkonidae > Gekko > Gekko japonicus. The sequence continues at coordinate 4,842 of NW_015160483.1, forward strand.
AAATCCAATCCTCCTCCTCCTCCTCCTCCTCCTCCTCTTCTTCTTCTTCTTCTTCCTCCCCTCCTCCCAAACCATGTCTAACTCAGGCTCAGCCCCAAAATCTGCAGGTATTTCCCAACCCGCCTTACCCCCAGCTCCTGACAGTGTTGCCAGTGCTGGCATCCAAGGCTCAGTGGAGGTGGGCAGCAAGCCAGCTGCTGTAGTGCAGTTGGCACTGTTGTCATCTGGCATCCTATCGCTCTGCCCAGCCAAGAGGGAAACTTCTGGCCCAAGGCTTCCTCTGGCATTTTCCATCAGAAGAAGTCTCCTTTGGCTGAAGGAAGGCTTCCAACGTGGCTCTACTCAGTGGCAGGCAGTGTTCCCTCTAAGCTGAGTTAGTGTGAGCTAGCTCACAGCTTTTTAGCCTCCGGCTCACACATTTTGGCCTTAGCTCAGGAAGGATGGCTCCAGAGCACACTAATTTATGCCGGAGCCAAATCGCTCGCTCACAACTTTAATGCCAGTGGCTCACAATGTAGAATTTTTGCTCACAGGACTCCACAGCTTAGAGGGAACCCTGGCGTAGGGTTGCCATGGGCCCACTGGCACGCCAGTAGCCGAAATCTTTAAAAAATTGCCACCAGTGATGGTGTGACATCATTTCAGAGGGAAAACCCAGAAGAGAGATCACACCTCTCTAGGAATGGCCAGAAACTCTAAAACCCTAAAATTTCCATTTCGTTTCCATTTTGTCATCTTCTGGGCGTGGAACAGGGGTCACTGTGGGTGTGGAGGGGGAGTGATCTATGAAGCTTTCATGTTACATAAAACCCATGAATCAGACAGAACGACAGTGAGATTTGTGTGACGCAAAACCGTATTTATTTGGGTCGTGCCTGGCTTCGCAGATTCATTGCGAGAGAGCATGGAACGGGGCATGGGGCAGGGGTCACTGGGTGTGTGTGACGGGGCGGGGGGAGGCATTTGTGAATTTCCTGCATTGCGCAGGGGGTGGACTAGATGACGCTGCAGGTCCCGTCCAACTCTATGATTCTACGATTCCTAGAGGGGCATGCTCTCCCTTCTCACTCCTGCCATTCCCCATGTCTCCCACTGATTGCCAGGCTGGCCCCAGCAACTCTAGTGGCAAGAGAGATGAAACCTTGATAGGGTACAATGCCATGTGGCTCACCTTCCAAAGCAGCCATTTTCTCCAAGAGGAGTGGTATAAATGTTTTCAATAAATAAGAAATAAATTAGCAATTTGTGTAGTCTAAAAATCAGTTGTAATTCCGGAAGATCTCCCGGTGTTTGCAGTCAGCACTCTTGCTGAGGGGCAGCTTATAGCTAGAATAACCATAAGCCCCCTTCTTAAAATATCACCTCAAAATCATAAGTACAAGACACTGCCTGACCCCAAAAAGACACAAAATGGATGCCAGTCAGGAACAAAACTAGGCTTGCCAAGTCCCCCCGGGGGGCAGGGAAACCCCCACCCCAGAGGCCCGTTCCCTGCTACTGGCGGATCAGGCCCCAGGGGAACCCCACCCCCAAAGTATGTGACGTGCACGTCACCCGGAACTGACGCGACCATGCCAGGCATGCTGGGGGCAGGGCCACGGTCATCTGAGGGAAAACTCTATGGTTTTCCCTCGGATGGTCGTGGCCTCACCCCAGCGTGCCCAGCGTGGTCGTGTCCCTTCCAGGTGACGTGTTTGCAGTGCGTGTGTACAAAGCGCGTGCGTGCGCACTCCAGGAGTGCACCCATTCACCTTAATTAAGCAACTTTCAGTTCTATTCACCTAACCCAGTAGCCCTTCCTGCTAGGTACTTGTAGGTTCATCAGACCTCTCACACTTCATTGTCCACCTCAGAAAAGTCCATTAAGGTGTTGTTTTTTCTGGCAAACATGTCATACCTGACAGAGGGCACGCTTTGCCCTGTATCAAGAGCACTCTGCTTCCCAGCAGTGTGTGTGTGTGTGTGTGTGTTGTGTAACCACTTCCACCCCCACTTTGTGGGGGGGGGTGGCTGTCTCTCCTGCACAGAAAAAAAATGTTGGCCATTTTGCTCCTCAACTTGCAGCTTCCGCGGACATCTTCAAGACTGGTAATTATCACCCTTCCCTAAAAAAGTTTTTCCCCCCCTTTCCTCCCTGATTTCTTTCCACTTTCTTTTTTTCTTTCCACCTTCCTTTCTCTTGTTCTCTGTCTCACTCTGTCTTTCTCCCCTCCCTCCCCATCTAAAGTTAAATATCATTATCAGTATCTGTTTTTACCCCTTTTGTTTTTATTTTTGGCAGTCTCATTTATACTATTAATAAAAAGCACATCTGCATATTTTTCAATAAAAACATGTGGGTTATATTTGTTCGTGTTTCTCAAACATCTGATGTTTATTCTATGCGGCTCTTAACGTTAAGCAAGTTTGGCCACCCCTGTCATAGGACCATCGAGTTGGTAGGGACCTCCAGGGTCACCTAGTCCAACCCCCTGCGCACTGCAGGAAATTCACAAATCCCTCCCCCCGTCACACACTCCCAGTGACCCCTGCCCCATGCCCTGTTCTATGCTCTCTCGCGAGGAATCTGCAAAGCCAGGCACGACCCAAATAAATACGGTTTTGCGTCACACAAATTACACTGTCGTTCTGTCTGATTCATGGATTTTATGTAACATGAAAGCTTCATAGATCACTGCGAGCATCTATTTTTTTAAAGTCATGCTTTGTGCATGGGTGTTTTTTTTCACTTTTCCCTTTGCAACAGAGCAGAAATGGTGTCTATCAGACACAAGGACTGGTTCCGAAGATAAATCATGACGCGTTTGGGAGAATGGCAAACTCCCGGGATTGGAGGAGAGAGCAGAGGAGACCGGGGCTGAGTGGGAACAGGGTCCCCGGCACTCAGAGGCCAGGAGTGTCTCACGCTTTGGCTGGGGGCCAGTGTTTTTATTTGCCGTTTCTCCACTGCTGGTTTTAATTACACAAGAAGCCGGCCTGTTCAGTTCCCATCAATCTTGATCACAGCTCTGCAATCTCTTTGCTATTAATCAACTTGACCCAAAGCCAGCAAGACTCCTCCACCTGCCTTTTTCCCCCAAAAAAAACTTTAGCAGAAAGAAAAGTCTGCCTCTCCAGGTGGGGGAGGAGGAAGCTTTTTCAACGCAGAAGGGAAGGCTGGGCAGGAGGATATCCTCACGGCTGGGTCATAAGAACACCAGAAGAGCCCTGCTGGATCAGACCAGTGAAGGTCCATCTAGTCCAGCATCCTGCCTCACACAGTGGCCAACCAGGTCCTCTGGAGGGGCAACAACAGGGCACGGAGGCTGAGGCCTTCCCCTGAGAAGAACATCAGGAGAGTCCTGCTTGATCAGACCAGTGAGGGTCCATCTAGTCCAGCATCCCATCTCATACAGTGGCCAACCAGGTCCTCTGGAGGGCCAGCAACAGGGCATGGAGGCCGAGGCCTTCCCCTGAGAAGAAGAGCCCTGCTGGATCAGACTATAGGGCCCAGAGCTTGGTCTGACCATGCCAGTCTCGACTGCTGCTTTTGTTTGCAAAATACCCAAAGGAAGAGACCAAGGTGGAGGTTGAACACCAATTTATTATACCTGGAGCCGATGCGCACCGAGCTGGAAAAAGAAGTTAGTCGTATCTTGGAAACAACATGGAATGTGGAGTGCCTTCCCATATGACCTGGGACACAATGAAGGCAGTGGTAAGGGGGAAGGCGATAGCCATCACAGCCTCCTATAGGAAAGAAAAGGAAAAACTCAGATCAAATTTGCTGTGGACTATTCAACGTTTGGAACACCAGCACAAATCCACCTGTAACCCAACAATTACAAGCAGCTTCTGGCGGAAAGGAAAAAACTCGAAGCCCTTGAGGTCAATCAGATTCAACACAACCTTCTTTTCCTGAAGCAGCGTTACTGGCTACGCGGGCCCAAACTGAAATTGCTAGCATGGAAGGTGAAACAGACTAAATTATCCCATCAAGTGCAAGCAATTCGAAATCGGCAAGGAGCCAGAGTCACCCAGACCCCAGAAATCCTAGAGGCTTTCTGGGAATATTATGCCTCCCTCTATACATCTTCGAATCCAAGATATGGAGATATCACAACTTTTCTACAGCAGCACATCCCCGGTAAACGCCTCCCGGAAGCACGCACGGAGATTTTAGATGTCCCTATGACCATCGAGGAAGTCTTGTGCATAATTAAGTCTCTTAAAAACAATAAATCTCCTGGGAATGACGGCTTCCCAGCTGAATTCTATAAAGAATATTTGTATCATTTGGCCCCTCTTCTTACGAGAATTTTTAATGATATACTCACCTTCGGGATCATTCCACCATCATGGAATGATGCCACCATCGTTGTCATCCCTAAAAAAGACCAAGACACTACTAATGTCAAATCGTATAGGCCCATTTCATTGTTAAATCAAGACTATAAGATATTTGCAGCACTGCTGACTAGGAGGCCCAATTCTATTATTCCCCAATATATCCATACGGATCAAACGGGGTTTATTCCCAACAGCGATATAATAAATAACATTTATAAAACCTTGGACCTGATACATTTTTGTAAATCACGAAATGTTGGTCCATCGCTGCTGCTATCCCTAGACGTCGAGAAGCCATTTGACCAAGTGGAGACGAAATACTTTTTCACCCTACTGGACCATCTGGGAGTTGGTCCCAACTTTCGGAGGGCTATCCAGTCGATTTACAACCATCCTACTGCGACAGTTCACCTGAATGGTATGTCTTCTTCTTGGTTTCCTATATCGCGAGGGACGAGGCAAGGGTGTCCACTTTCCCCCTTGCTGTTTGCACTGGCAATAGAGCCATTGGCTGAGGCCTTACAGGCAGACCAGGATTTCCAAGGTATATGGTTACAGGATAATCACTATCAGCTTAGCTTATTCGCCGACGATATGGTACTGTATATGGCGAACCCTGGTACCTCACTTCTTGCTGTAGAAAGGATTCTCGATCGCTTCCATCAAGTTTCAGGCCTTAAGACGAATAAAGACAAGTCGTTGATCTTTCCGCTTATATCTCCAGTGCAGAAGAAGCAAGGTTAAAGGAGTCTTATCCATATCTCTGGGTTAAGGACACATGGACGTATTTGGGAGTAAAAATTCCTCTACACCTTACAAAATTGGCTAAGGTAAACTTGGAAGAGCTTAATGCTTTGGTTCAATGTACTCTTAAGTCCTGGAACGATACCACCCTTAGCTGGTTTGAGCGGATCCAAGTTATCAAAATGATGATTTTCCCCAAATTTCTTTTTCTGTTTCGAGCCCTCCCTCTAGTCCTCCCTAGTAAAACGATACAACAATGGCAGAAGTCGCTGATGAATTTTGTCTGGCAGTTTAAACATCACAGAATTTCCCGTTCAAAGCCACAATGACCAGACCAGCAGCAGAAGCCGGGGGTGGGGGGGGTCGGTCTGTGGTTTTCTGTTCCCCACCCAATGCAGGGAACATGGTCATATGCAACCCGGTAAAAATGGTAAGAGACGTGGCGTGTAAGGAATGCAAAAATGGGAATACAGTTACAGACCTTGGAAGCAATGCAGTAAACAGAAGACGATGCATGCAGTAATTAGCACCATAAAATGCAGCCCATATCCCTGTATTAAAGCACCCTCCTGGATAATTCCTTTTTTCCTACAGTCCTATTTCCCTTGTAAGAATGCCCTCCTGAACAATTCCGTTTTATACAACCCATGGAACAAGAGGCAGGCCATTCCAGAAGCTGGACACCACCACAGAGAATATTTGGGTTCCAGCGGTTGCTTTGCCGAGCGACTCCTTCTGCAGGCTTTGCTCGGCTTTCCGTACCAGCTGGAGTTTCTGACCCAGGTTTTGGTGAGGGTGGCCCCATAAGTCTACTCAAGGTCCTGTTGAGCAAGCGGGGTGAGTGCATTGGCTTCCCCATGTCCCCTGGGGCAGGTCTGGCTCTGTAGGATGCATCAAGCTGGACCCATGCAGGGGTGCCAGCCTCCAGGTGGGACCTGGGGATTCCCTGGTATTACAGCTCATCTCCAGCCTCCAGAAATAAGTCCCCCCTGGGAAAACGGATGCTTTGG
>NW_015160484.1:0-1228 GCF_001447785.1 Gekko japonicus
TTTAAATAAATTTCTTTATTGACTTTTCATACTTAATAGACACACAAACATAAATCACCATAATCTTCCAAATCAATACCTCACATTACTAACAGTTTGGTTACACACAATCAGTATTTAAATTCTCTCTATTCTTATACTAACCAACTATGATTCCACCTTATATTCCTCGTACTCCTTTTCAAATTTTTCTGGTCTTAATATTTCATTACTACCCCATTTACTTTCCTATCTTACTCATTTTTCGTATCTGTATATCTATATATCAAATTACCTTTTATTACATTCATTCTACTTTTTGAAACACCCATTCTGCTAGACTACTCCCTTCTATATACCAAAATAGCTTTTAATGATTTTGATTATTAGTATACACCCTCAACTAGACTGTTCAATTCTTGTTTTCCAACATCCTGTTTGCTCTAATCATGGGACTCTTTTTTTTTTTTTGAATAAGATTTATTCCCTCTCCTAAAAAGGAGAGTTATTTCTTTTAAATTCAAGAAAAAAAGGATGGGTATATAGCGGGATAAAGAAAAGGGTGAGTGGTGTTATTTGTATTAGTAAATTACTCTGTTAGTACTCAGGGCTCTAAGTCCATAATGTCCATCTTCAGACGTCCTTCTGTTAATCAGTGTTAAATAAAGTGTTCAATTTGTTAGTAATGTCCTTCTGAGGTGGTTTTCTTCCAAGTATAGTCCGAGAGGAAAAAAACAACAACAAAAAAATCAAACTTTGGGGTCCTTTCCTTTTTTTATCTCTCAAATTATATTTTGATCCAGTCGCTCCTTCAACTTCATCATCTTTCACCTCTCCCTCTGAGCTGCTGTCGTCCACGCTTATTGTTGACATCCACTTGGCTAGTTCTGCTCCCTCTTCTTTACTGGCATGCCTTTTCAAGAATTCTTGAGCCTTAAAGATGGAATCAATTTTTTCCCTTTTATCCTTGAACTTGAACATCAGCCCTTCGGGTATCAGCCATTTATATCCCGTTTGGTGTTTTTGTAAGAAGGTGGTCAATCCCTTATATTCCTTTCTTTTCATTCTGATTTCAAATGGAACATCTTTCAAAATTCTAATTGATTGGTCTCCAATTTTCAGGGGTGACGCTGATGTAATCCTCAAAATTTGGTCCCTGAGACGCTGTTTGGTAAATTTTACAACCACTTCAGCTGGCAACTTATTTTTTCTCGTAAAGTTGGAGTAGGCCCGGTAGGCCAAGTCCATC
>NW_015160484.1:2011-10922 GCF_001447785.1 Gekko japonicus
GCCCCCCCCCCCCCGGGCTGTGTTTGGGCAATCCGGCTCTGGGAAGACGTCCCAAGAGCCGGTCGCCATTCGCGCCGCCGCAACCGGAAACTAATCATGGGACTCTTTATGGATTTCCTAGGGCTAATATCGTTCCAAACTTATTTTTGACAATAAACTAACAAATAGTAAAAATTTTGATCATTCTGTTGGTAGTTATACCACTCTTACCCACAATAAATTTCATTCTAACATAAATTTACAATCATATTGAGTACAATCACAAAAATAAATTTTATAACAATAAAATAAACATATTAGTCTCAAGATAGTTACATGGTCCTTATTTTTATTACTACCATTATCATCCGGTTATTTTATACTAAGATTATCAAAACCAAATTTACTCATACCAAATATTATTCTTACCCAAGTCATTAACTTTTAATAAATTCATTTTCCTTATTGAAACACACCCTTAACTAAAACTGATCACCTCCCTGCTATTTACTCTAATCATGGGGCTCATTACTAGTTATCTCAGGCAACTACCATTCCAAAAATAATTTATATGATAAACTAATAATTAATAAACAATTTAGTCATTCTGTTGTTAGTAATACCACTCTTACCCACAATAGATTTCATTCTGGCTTAAATTTACTATCACATAAGGTATAATCACAAAAATATATTATAACATTACTCTCAAAGTATTTAGTCATAGTCTTAGGAATATTACTACCAATATCATCCAGTTATTTTATACTAAGATTACCAAAACCAAATTGATTCATACCAAATATTATTCTTACTAAAACACACTCCTAAGAACTTTTTACACTCCCCTCCTTGTTACAATATCACCCTCAACCGTGTAATTTACACCCAGTATTACAAGTAGCCAGTACCATTACCATTGGTCTAATTTATGGTAAATTTATCCACAAAAAATTAAATTTTAAGTCTTATCCCCATTTTTAATCACCTTTCCTATCATATCCCACTATTTTATTCAGCCGTCTTATAGGGTTCCCAAAGTCCACACGAAAAAAAAAGGAGCAGAAGGGAAAATTAAAATTTTTACAGTCACAGTCCTTGCCACATGCTCTATATTTCACTTCTTTTTTTTCCTGATTTTTCCCGTTCTCTTCTACATGGTGTCGGTCTTTGAACTCCTGCATCTTTGTTTCCTTATTGTCTTCTCCATAAGTCCTAGTATTTAGTTGTGTAAGCACACTATATTTCTTTAGTCCTTTCTTTACTTTTTTCTGTCTTGTTTGTCTCTTCCCTTTTCTCTTAAGTGAGTTCAACAAACATTTTTTTCTTACTGATGTTTTTTGTTTTCCTTGTCCCTCCACGAATCCTTTGGCAATATCTGCCTTCTGTAACATTTCTTCTGTAAATTCATCCTGTACCACATATATTTCTCTCTCCTGCTCTGCTTCCTGCACCTCATCTTTCCTTTGGTTTTCCTGTATTTTTTCCTTGTCTTCCTTAAGCGTCAACAATTCATTGCAGGAATTTCTCAACAGGTTTTCACATGTTACTTTAAATGTCTGTTTCATTTTTCTAGTAAATACTTTTGAAACTTTTCCCATTGTTCCCACGTAACTTCACAAAGTTTTATATTTCCATCTATCTCTTCTTTCTTGTCTAGCACCTCCATTTCTTCCCAGTTTAATCAACTTCTGATATATTTCCACAGTAACTTTTAACGGGTAATACTAAACATTTTGTCTTACCCTTCACCAGTCTCATAACATTTGATTCCCGAACATATTCCGCGGCCATTTTCTTCACGCACAGGGGAAAAAGAAAATCCACATAGGGTATATAGTCCTTTCTACTCGACCAAAATATGCGCAAAACCAGTTTTTCAATGTGAGGCATCGAATCCACCAAGTAACAACAACAACAACAACAACAACAAAAGGTTTAAAAACCGGAGGCTGCGTCTAGGTCGAACATGGCGGCCATGTTCTCTCCTGCTGTCGCTCCTGCTTCGGGGCGAAACCGGTCACCCCCCCGCAATTGCCAGGTCACGGGAGGGGCCAGAAAAAAAGCCCCCTGCTCCTGCACTCTGTTGGAGAGTGCCGGTCGGGCTCTCCCAGCACCTGGGAGGTCCGAAAAGAAGCAATAGCAGATCGGGTGGCTCAGAGCCCATCGAGCTCCCGCCCACCCGTCGTCACGCTGTTCCGGAAGTCGGAAATGGGGGTCTTTCATCTCTCTCTGCGGCCTGGTCTCCTGCAGGGACAGGCTGGTCTGGTGAGAGGGAAAAAAATCCCCCACTTGGCTCAGCATGAGTGTAAGGCAGGCTGTGCGCCTGGAAGTAGTAACCAGTTAGGAATGATAATAGGTAGCTGCGTTAGATTCTGTTCTTTTAAACACTTATGTGCGTTAAAGCACCTTGTCTTGTCTTGTTTTTCCCATGCCCAGTACTGTAAAAATAAACCCTTCCTGTTTCACTGTTTCTCTGCCTTGGTCATCACACTCATGTTTCTCGGCTACAAAGGGGCAATTTGAAGGGGCTTGGGAAGGTACCCTGGGCCTTCTCAAGGGACCGAAGTCCAGAATGGTGGCGGCAGAAGGTGGAGACCCCCCTGGGGCATGGCAGCACCTTTACAGGATTTCAAATGGAGTCCATTCAAGTCAGTTGGCATCTGGGGCTCCCATAACATTCAATCAGCCTTCTGGCAGCTCCCATGGTTCCCAGTGGGCATTCAGAGCATTTGTTTTAGTACATCACTGCAACCACCAGACAAATTTTAAAGTGGGTGGGAAGCCTGGTGGGAAGACATCCCCCCGCCCCCCTCCGCAGCCAGCTACTTTCCACCCCAAGCGGCAGTGCCCAAGATGAAAGGAGGCTGGCTGGCTTGAAAGGAGGGGCATGTAAGGGATCCCCCCCACACACACACACAACTGGCTCCTTTAGGTCCCCAGGTCCATTGCCAAAGAGAAAAGCATTGCACTGTAAAGGCTATGAGCCAGGGAGTTAAACCCCTTGATTAAAATGGAATTTACTATCTCAATAAGAAGATGTGAATGTCCACCCAGACAGTTTTTCCATGGAAATGTCCACTGTTTTTCAAAGAAAACAAGCTTTTCCTATACTTTTTTCCTACTTTCACAACATTTATTGTCATGCCTCAGAAATATTTTTCACCCTGTCAGTCAAAAACATCTCCCTCTCATCAAGTGAGGACTTGTGCGTGTAAAGCATTATCAAGTGACAGTCGACTTACAGGAACCTCACAGGGTTTTCAAGGCAAGACATGCTGAGAGGTGGTTTTTGGCATTACCTGGTTACACATAGCAACCTTGGAATTCCTTGGAGGTCTCCCATCCAATCACTAGCCTGGGCCTTCCTTCCTTCTCAAGCTTTCCCTCTGTTTGTTGCCCTGGGGGAAAGGAAGCCACAGCTCCATATTAAAGGATTTGCAGTGTCTCTTGCTTTGGATACAAAAAGGGGGGGGGATATCTGGCTTGGGGTTTTAATTTTGCTTTGTCATTGTGTGTGTTGAAAGTGGGGGATGACTCTTGGCTGTGATGTTGTTGACTTGACAGCGAGTACTCACAAGCCTATGCCTTCTTGCAGCTCCTTGCCTGCGCCATCCAGCCCAGCAATCAACAATTGAGATTACAAACGTAAAGAAATCAGGACTCATTTTGACTGCAATTCAGACATGTTGTCATGGTTCAAGAAGAGAGTCCAGGAAGGAGTCTGTGAAGTTCCTCCAACCATGGAGGTTACACAATCATCTGCTAGCCTGGAGGACCCTAGACAGTCTCCACTAGAAGTACCTGACCAATCTATACATGGGGAACAACCACTAGGAAATCCAAGAACAAACATTGAAATGATTCTACTGCGCTTAGAAGCTGGGCAAGAGTCTCTGCTTTCTGAGGTGGCCCAGTTAAGGACCTCAATAAACCAAACGAATGAGCAGCTTAAAGTAGTTGAATCCCGATTCTCCTCTTTGGAACACAGAATATGTGCAAGCCAGCAAACTGTAAGTCAAACACAAAGCCAGAATGAGCCAGTGTTGGTGTTCCTTACTCCATTTACTCTGGAACGTCGCTGGAAGTGACGCACGACGTAGGGCACGTTGGGGGCGTGGCCAAGATCATCGGGGGGAACCATATGGTTCCCCCCCCCCAACGATCTGGGCCATGCCCCCAACGTGCCCTACGTCGTGCATCACCTCTGGTGACGCAGCTTCAGGGGGTGGGGTTCCCCCTGGGGCCGAATTCCGTCGCGTCGGAAATCGGCCCTCCAAAGCTGGGGATTCCCCGCCCCCCGGGCCCATTTGGCAACCCTATCTATATGACAGCCCTTCAAGTACTTGAAGATGGTTATCATATCACCTCTCGGTCATCTCCTCTCCAGGCTAAACATACCCAGTTCCTTCAGCCTTTCCTCATAGGACTTGATCTCCAGACCCCTCACCATCTTCGTTGCCCTCCTCTGGACATGTTCCAGCTTGTCTATATCCTTCTTAAATTGTGGTGCCCCAAACTGAACACAGTTCTCTAGGTGAGTTCTAACCAGAGTAGAGTAAAGTGATACCATCACTTCGCATGATCTTGACACTATACTTCTGTTGATGCAGCCCAAAAACGCATTTGCCCCTTTAGCTACTGCATCACACTGCTCACTCATGTTCAGTGGTCTACTAAGACCTCTAGATCCTTTTTGCACATACTACTGCCAAGACAAGTCTTCCCCATCCTGTAATTATGTATTTGATTTTTCCTACCTTAATGTAGAACTTTTGGTTACAAGACATTTTGTTGCTTAGTAAAATCTCAAGTGGTCAAGTGGCTCAAGTGGTTAAGACGCTGAACTGCAGGCTGTGGAAGGTCAGTAGTTCAGCAGTTCAAGACCTGGGTACCGCATGATGGAGTCAGCTCCCGTCTCTAGTTCCAGCTCCTGCCAACCTAGCAGTTCGAAAGCAAGAAATTGCAAGTAGATAAATAGGTACCACTTCAGTGGGAAGGTAACAGCGTTCCGTGCGCCTTGGTGTTTAGTCATGCTGGCCACATGACCACGGAAACGTCTTCGGACAGCGCTGGCTCTTCGGCTTTGAAACGGAGATGAGCACCGCAACCCTAGAGTCAGATTCGACTGGCTTTCGAGCAAGGGAACCTTTACCTTTACTAAAATCTTTCACTTTTTACTCAGGTCTCTGTCAGCTTTCCCCCCCTCACACTCTTATAATACTCTGATGATATCAGATTTTGCCCCTTAAGTACATTTTCTTCCTCCTTTAGAATCTTAATGCCTTTCACAGCACTTCTATGATTCTAGTTAGACTCTCAGACTCTGTAGATTGACCACAACTGACAGCTGCCGACTACTGACTTCAAACTAAACCCTCTGCCTTCTCTCTATCCACACACACACACATACCTCCTAGCTCCTCCCACACACGCTCAGTCACCAACCAATCACATCACTCACTTTTCCCCCTTTTTCACACACCCCTTGTTCTTCTGACATTTACCAACCATTTAAAGAAACATATTTCACCTTTCAGGGGATGCCCAAATTTGTCTTTTCTTTCTTTCCTGAGACACAGCTAATCTGAGTCATTCAGGTGGTCTCAGCACTGCATGACTAGATGATCCTGCTGGTCCCTTCCAACTCTGATATTCAATAAATAAAATAAAAATAGAAAGGAAGTACTATGCTACAAATGGAAATATGGATTGCCATAAATGGGCAGGAAACAAAGATCTTGGTCTGAATCTATGAATCTATTTGGACAAGAGCTTGTGTCATCTTTTGACTTGTTGCCACCATTTTCTGCCCCCCCTCCTCTGTATTCTATGCAGCCTTTTTGTTTTATAATCATCAATTTAGATGAGACCTCTGAACGGGATTGCCCACGCTAGCCAGATTACATCAGACCTTGAAAGCTAAGCAGGTTCAGTCCTGGTTAGTACTTGGATGGGAGACCATAAAGGAAGTCAAGGGTTGCTATGCAGAGGCAGGCAATAGCAAACCACCTCTGTTCATTTCTTGCCTTGAACACCCCATGAGGGAGAGCCCTTTCTTTCCGCTATCATCTAGATGTGAGTTCTTACACACATTTTGTCTCACAAAATCTTCTGTTGGTATTTATAAAAATTAAAATATAGAAATCTGCTTGAGTCTCTAGACAGTTTTGGTTTCTGGGTACAGATTTCTTGCAGTGTATCTTTAATTGGTCCTCTGAATCTTTTTTCATTGCAGAACTCAGTCGTGTTGGTATCAGCATCTGACCCCCGGGCAGTGCCTGCATCATCGTCATCTTCCTTCAGCTCTCAACAAATGATCTTGGATGCTGCTCAGACTGCTCCTTCACCAACTTCTCCTTCTCTGTACAGTGGGGACACATCAAGCGGACCTCCTCCATCTTCATCAGAACAGTTCAGAAATACATCCAGCACCCTGAGGTACAGTGAAATTGTGGAGAAGGCCCACCAAATGCGTACTGATGCATGGTCCCAGGAGATGAACTTTGCAAGTGAGACAGCTCATCTAGAGGCTGAGGAATCTGATAACCAGGAGGACACCTCCTCCAGAACATCACCTCTGATTACTCCAGAGTGTGAGACAGAGCCACAGACTTTGATAAGCACAGAAGAGACAGCTCTACCAGCGATTACTGCTGTACAGTCCCTGGAGAGAATCTCTGAGAGTGAGACAGCTCTTGCAAGGGCTGAGGAATCTGATCAGCAGGAGGACACCTCCTCCAGAGCACTGCCTTCCATTGCCCCAGAGTACAAGGCAAATCCACAGCCTTTGACAAGGACAGAAGAGGCAGCTCCACCGGTGATTGCTGCTATAGGGTCCCAAGAGATGATTCCTGAGAGCGAAGCAGCTCCTACAGAGCCTGAGGAATCTGATCAGCAGGCGAACAACTTCTCTGGAGGATCAGCTCAACCATATACGCCAGAGCCACGGCCTTTGACGAGCAGCCTTCCGGAGACCCCACAGGCCCCAGTTCTAGCTGCAATGCAAAAGAAAGCACAAGGGAGAGGTGCACTGTTGTCCAGAAGACGTTCCACCAACAAGAGATCCAGCAGCACTGCTTTGACTAGTACCGCTACCTCTGCTGGGACTCGCAGTTGTCTTCCCTTGTTAGCCCCTGCAGATGGGGGGCCTCCCACCAAACGTCGTCGACAGACATCCATTGCCTGGCAGTATTTCACAAAGCAGTCGAAGTACATTGCTACTTGCAACATTTGTGGAACAGATGTGAAAACTGGGAGAATTGGAGGCTGTGGGGTTGTGGGCACTGCAGCACTGCTCTCACACATTAAGCGCAAGCATGGGATCACCCGAGAGAAGGTGGCACCAGCTGCAGTGCCTGAAGCTGGATCTAACATCCAGGATGTGGAAAGACCATCCACCACCGAGAGTCCCAGCAGAACCGCATCGACTGCTTCAACTTCTACCACCCCCTCTCCAGGGACGCTCAGTTGCCTTCCCTCATCATCCCCCACAGAAGTGAGGCCTCCCACCAAATGTCAACGGACATCCATTGCCTGGCAGTATTTCACAAAGCAGTCGAAGTACATTGCTACTTGCAACATTTGTGGAACAGATGTGAAAACTGGGAGAATTGGAGGCTGTGGAGTTGTGGGCACTGCAGCACTGCTCTCACACCTTAAGCGCAAGCATGGGATCACCCGAAAGAAGGTGGCACCAGCTGCAGTGCCTGAAGCTGGATCTAACATCCAGGATGTGGAAAGACCAACCACCACCGAGAGTCCCAGCAGAACCGCATCGACTGCTTCAACTTCTACCACCCCCTCTCCAGGGGCGCTCAATTGCCTTCCCTCATCATCCCCCACAGAAGTGAGGCCTCCCACCAAATGTCAACGGACATCCATTGCCTGGCAGTATTTCACAAAGCAGTCGAAGTACATTGCTACTTGCAACATTTGTGGAACAGATGTGAAAACTGGGAGAATTGGAGGCTGTGGAGTTGTGGGCACTGCAGCACTGCTCTCACACCTTAAGCGCAAGCATGGGATCACCCGAAAGAAGGTGGCACCAGCTGCAGTGCCTGAAGCTGGATCTAACATCCAGGATGTGGAAAGACCAACCACCACCGAGAGTCCCAGCAGAACCGCATCGACTGCTTCAACTTCTACCACCCCCTCTCCAGGGACGCTCAATTGCCTTCCCTCATCATCCCCCCAAAAGGGGGGAAAGAGCAATTTACAAGTAAATAGAGGCACTGGAGGAACTTCCCTGGCACTCAGCAATGGAGCATAGAGCATGGAGGAGGCGGGCAGATACTTTCACAACATGGCAACGCCCATTACCCTCTCAGAGGGAACCAAGCCTGACGACCCTGTAACAGCTACCTTACTGCAAACAACCTTGCAAAGGACAATACAATTTATGAACAAAACTCTGGCTGACAACCTGGCTGCTTATATGAAACCTTTAGAGGAAATCAAAACGACAATGACACAGGCTTCACAAAAACCAGAATCCGAATTGATGGTCGCCTTACAGGAAGAGAACAGGAGGACACAGAGAGACATCCAACTGCTTCGAGGGAAAGTTATTCAACTTGAAAGCTCAGCCAACAAAGGTAATTAAAAATTTAGGGGGTTTAAAGAGGAAGTGGAGCAAAATAGTGACTCTAAAATTCATGGAAACCTGGTTGGCAGAAGTAATGAATAAGACAGAAACTCAAGAGATAACCATAATCAAAGAATATAGAATGAGAAGCTCTGCTAACTCTAACAGAAAATTCTCCAGAGACATTTTAATGGTCTTTGAAGACACCAAAGTACGTGCAGGAATACTAGAGAAAGCACGCTCTGGAGGACAACTGAAATACCAAGAAGAAAAAAATTGATGTTTTCCTCAATGTTCCGCCTGAAGCTTTGTACATAAGAAAACAACTGAAAGGAACTATTGCCA
>NW_015160485.1:0-1404 GCF_001447785.1 Gekko japonicus
TTCTGGATATGTGGTGGTGGTCTTGTCTGCAGATTGTGGAGCCAAAGACTAGAACACTTCCTTTTAAATTGGAATGGAGAAAGTATTGCCGGAATACTAGATTTCCCCACAAGACTTAAGTCATTCTGAATAATCTGTTGTAATTTAATGTGAATTAAATGTTAAAGGAGTTTGATTCCCCCCACCCCCCTTTGCAAGTTTTGTTTTCTCAGGTGTTTGGGTACATCTCCCAAACTCCCTACAGAGTAATCTTTGTCCCTTCAGGTGCTGTGCTTCTCCGAGTCCTTGGTCCCGACAGTGAGGAAGGCTCTATGTGACCCTCTAGAGGAGGTTAGAGAAGCAGCAGCCAAAACATTTGAACAGCTGCACTCAACTATTGGATATCAGGCTCTTGAAGACATCCTGCCCTTCTTGCTGAAGCAGCTGGTAAGTAACTGAGATGTTGCTGGGTTCAAAGTGTTTGCAAAGTTCTGTGCCCCTGGCAGGCAAGATTCAGGAGGACTGGATTGGTAGCAACCAGGGGAAATGCAGCAGTGACCAAAACTGACATCATGGGGGGAGGGACCTCATGGAGGATGAGTTTATTAGTAGTTCTTGTAGCAAAATGGAACCTCCATATTCTGGTGCAGTTTACCTCTGAACCTCAGGTGTGGAGGATGGTAGCATCACTTGCAGGCCCTGCATATGAGCTTCCCAGAGGCATCTAGGTCTTGAAAATGGACTGCTGGGACTGATCTGATCCAGGGAGATGGTTCTTGTGTGCTCATTTACTTTCCTGTGGGGCAGTTAAGAGGCAGATCCAGTGGGGATGAAGCTTTTTTGCTTGTGCAGGCTCTCTCTCTCTCCCCTACGGGGGTAGGGTGTCTGATCTCCTTTGGTGATAGCAAAGTAAATTCGATCCCATGTTTGTGATGTGCTTCAGTGTGTCACTTTTGGACCACCAGTGTTCATGGCTCTGTGTGTGTGTTCCATCTAGAAATCTGACTTTTGTCCATCTCCTTCCCTCCTTAGGATGACAAAGAGACATCTGAGTTTGCTCTGGATGGCCTTAAGCAGGTTATGGCCGTGAAGAGCCGAGTGGTGTTGCCTTACCTGGTGCCAAAGGTATAGCAGCGAACAGTTTCTTAGATCATTGAAAGGTCATCTCTTTTCACTGTCTTGGTTTACTTCCCTCCTTAGGATGACAAAGAGACATCTGAGTTTGCTCTGGATGGCCTTAAGCAGGTTATGGCCGTGAAGAGCCGAGTGGTGTTGCCTTACCTGGTGCCAAAGGTATAGCAGCGAACAGTTTCTTAGATCATTGAAAGGTCATCTCTTTTCACTGTCTTGGTTTGTTTGTTTATTTATTATTAACATTTTAACCCCATTCTCCCCGCGAACGGGCTCAGGGCAGCTTACATGAGG
>NW_015160485.1:8990-10822 GCF_001447785.1 Gekko japonicus
CGTGAGTATCACAGGTCCCCTTTCTTGTTTAAATTAATTTTTGATGTCATATTCATGACCCTGGCGGTTACCACGTTACAGCTGGTGATCTTTTTATGCTTAGGAATTTCTCCCTACACCTGAATGCACCCCGCCCGTGAGTATCACAGGTCCCCTTTCTTGTTTAAATTAATTTTTGATGTCATATTCATGACCCTGGCGGTTACCACGTTACAGCTGGTGATCTTTTTATGCTTAGGAATTTCTCCCTACACCTGAATGCAGCTATGGAGGGAGCGAAGGCATGAAGGTTTACAAGCAGGGAATTTGGAGGGGATTATACATTCAAAATTTATTTTTTCCCTAGGTTGCTGAATCCTGATTTGGGTGGTGGTGGTGGTTATTATCACATTTTCAAACAGGCCACTGACACTGAGGCTTGGAAGCTTACCTCTAAAAACACTGGTGATGTCATGATTCCTAAGAGAACCAACGGTTCCTTAGGGCAAAAGCTCCTTGTGGCTTGCCTTCTACTGTATTTCAGGGACTTCTATTAGGGAATTGAATTTGCCTGGACTGGACTGTGGGCTTGGTGGGTTGCCTCCGTGGGAAGCTTACCTCTAAAAACACTGGTGATGTCATGATTCCTAAGAGAACCAACGGTTCCTTAGGGCAAAAGCTCCTTGTGGCTTGCCTTCTACTGTATTTCAGGGACTTCTATTAGGGAATTGAATTTGCCTGGACTGGACTGTGGGCTTGGTGGGTTGCCTCCGTGCGTGTGTGGTGCCACTTGCGGGGACCACACAGGCTCTTCTAGCGGCTCTGCCACGTTTCCTCCCCAACCTGTGCAGGTGGGCATTGCCTTGAAGCCCTTCTTACCTCAGCTACAAACGACCTTCACAAAAGCCCTGCAAGACCCCAACCGGGTGGTCCGTCTCAAGGCTGCAGATGCGCTCGGCAAGCTGATTACCATCCATGCCAAGGTCGATCCGCTCTTTACAGAACTATTGAACGGCATCCGCACCAGCGAGGATTCTGGCGTCAGGTGAGTCAGACGGTCACAGCAGCTGCAGAAACTGCCACTTGGTTTTGTCGGTGGAGGAAGGGCTGCTGGGAGGGCTACTCCTCCCACTCACGCCAGAGGTAGTAGGGCCATGCAGAGTAAGAGGAATCCTTGTAGAATCCCCCCCAGGCCTGCTTGGTTGACAGTGCTGGGCATTCTTTTTGAGCTGCTGTGATGTTCTTGCTAGTGTGAAGTAGTGTGGCTAAGACACCTTCAGCCCTCTTTTCCTGAGATTAGCATGTTGGGGTCGGAAGGAAGGAAGCTGAGCCAACAAAGGTTTTGTTTATTTAAAAGACTATTTATCCCATCTCTCCACCCAGAAAGGTTTTTATTTTGCTGTAGCCCTGTTCATGAGGCACTTTTGGGAAAGTGTAGAACAACAGACTGTGACAGGCAACTTCCCCTCCCACTTCTAGAAGCTTCTGGAACTTTGGCTGAGAGAAACTCCCCTCTCTGTTGGGGGTAGGCTGTTGCTTTCTGAAGATTGTAGAGCCTTTTTCCACCAAAAAAGAGAAAAACCTGGATCCCCTCAGCAAATGGTGAGATTTGCACTGAGGGGCATCATTGGGGGAGATCCCAGACCAAATTATTCTCGTGAGCCAGCCCTGTTTTCTTCCAACCTCAGAGCCAGGATAGGCATGTAGAGGTGGGGTTGGAATTTCACCTCACCTCCCAAAGTTCCTACCTTTGAGCATTCCTCCTGCTTCAGTGGATAGCTTCTGCAACTGGGTCTTCATGTCATTAGAGGCAGAATTTTATCGATGCCCCTCAATATAGAAAGGAAGGGGCC